>NC_133860.1:74634328-74934328 GCF_047830755.1 Zonotrichia albicollis
GTGCAGTGCAGAGAGGTAAATAGCCTCCTTCATCTTGAGAGTGGCTGTGAAAAACAGAACACCACTGCGCACACCAGTGCCCAGGCTAACTTTCATTGGAACAGAGAAAAGAAATCTCTAGAAAAACATTACAGTAGAAAATGGTGTGGAAAGACATCTGCCTGGGCCTTTATACCTTTCATCTTTGGCTCTGTGTGATCTACCACATTCTGGTTATTTTCCTTATCTAGTACTGCTACTATAAAGATGAGCCCCACGTTAAGAAAAATTACCTCCACTGTTTTCTTGGACAATAGGAGAAAATTGAAGTAACTGAACTGGAGCAAAGACCCACCTAGCCACTTTTAAAAAGTGGATGGATTAAGAAAGTTATTAGAACAACACAAGTTTATTTCTCCCAGACTCCAGTCCTTTGAAGTTTCTGGACTACCTGTCCCAATACTCATACAACATTGTCTTTTATAGCTCTCAAAAAACTGATCAACAAGCATAAGTGGATTCTCCTTTATAAATCAGCATAACACAGAGTACTGATCTTGCAAACTACCTGGAAAAATTATTCTCACACAGTATCCTAGCATTTCTCAATATTTCATTGTCTTTTCTCTATGTTTTTTTTTCATAATTTCTCTTGAACAATTTAATTTTTCATCTGCATAAAAACTCAGCCACTGCCAATGTATGAAAAAAGGAAAAAAAGAAAGGCTGCAAATTCAGTACCAACTGATCACATTGTGCTAGGTTGCTTCCAGCTAGCAGTCCCGCACCCACATTGCCTACACAGCCTCTTACTCACTCCCCACAAGCAGGAAAGGACAAAAATAGGAATACAAGAGCAAAAATTCTCATGGGTCTTACCATCACAGGCAAACAGACACAGCACTGGGAATTTAACTTAGTATAAAACCTTAATTACTGACTGTGGATTGTGAAACAAAAAAAGAAACAATTAAATGCCTAAAGAAGACATCTTTCCTCCTCCATTCCCCGTCTCAGCTTCACTCCAGACACTTTCCTCCTCCATTCCCAGTCTCCACATCTCCCATTATCCCTGCAGGTCATGCTCAGTCTGGTGAGGCAGCAGGCGGTGCTGCAGGCTGGGCTCAGGGCACAGCCTGTTCTCTCCACCACTTGCTGCTCGCTCTTTCCTGCTGCTCCTTTTGTACTTGTTTCCTCTGCTCCAACATGAGATCTCCAGAGGCTGCGTCCCCTTCATGTATGCCTGCAGGCTCAACCATGGACACACTCTCTGGTCTTGGTCTTCCCATCTCTTGGTCCTAATCACCATTTTTGAACTGTATTTTCAGAGGCACCACACATTTGGCTGATGGGCTCAGCTGGGTCCTGTGGTGGGCTTGCTGTGGGGCCATTTCATCATACTAGTACTCATTTTTATCAATTTAGATTGCTAAATAGACAACTAACCAGTATCTGATGCATCATATTAATATCTCATTGACGTATTAGTATCTGCTCTAATGTAGGCAGACTAGGCCTCAGGAAACAGAACAAATTACTGCAGGCCCATTTGGTGGACTGAAGTCGGCAATCAATTGAAACAAGTTTAATGCTTTTAAATGCAACAAGAATTTGAGAGTGTGACAAGCTTCTCAGTTGCATTTGAAGGAGCTGGATTGTTGTTACTTAAATGTTACTACAGTCCAGTACTGGTTTTTATCATGATGCCTTCAGTGCTCAGGATAATCATTGTATTTCCCTGACTCAGTATAGAACTTTGAATGATAGCTACTATTGCATGTTTTTCCACACACTATCTCCTCAGGGAAACACAGATAGTTGTGAGCCTCCTCACCTCAAAGATTCTGTGTCTTTTAAAGTAGAAAAATGTACAGAATATTATCAACTGCTGCCACATATTCTGGGATATTTTTATACCCTGGTTACCCACTGGATTATTCTAATAATTTCTTATCCTATACAGCTCAAAGCTGAAGGCAAATTGACTGCATTATCACAGTATTAAGAAGGCTTTGGCACAAGACAACAGGCCACATTCAACTTCCTAAGACTGCAGTGCAGTGTATTATGGGCTGTAAATGAAATAACTACTGTTTCATAAATAAGTATTAATCTCAGTGTCAGCTTATCAAAATTCTACACACAGAGATAACATTATTGTAAGAAAATTAAAAATAAGTACCACTAAAAAAAGGGTTAAAACACAGTTTCCCACCAGTTTCTTTAAAAACATTAAAATGCTATATTTTATTTCCTGATACTGTATATGGGCATTTGAATACTTATATGAAGATGGTTTCCCCTTTTCCTGAAGCAAATTTTCCCAGTCTATTAAATTATTTAACAAATCCTAGCAGCACCACACACAGCAAGCCAATATGTATTTATGTCTTTAAAGATGTCCAGGTAGCGGAATGGTAGAATTATTCATCAAGAAAAAAAGTATCATATTTTAAATTCCACAAAACTAACAAATTAAATAATCAAAATTAAAAATCAATGCAAAATAATTATTTTTAAATTGCCTATTTGTCATCAGGAAATTCCTTAACCTCAACTGGTATACAAATTTCATGTCTTACAGGGACTGGTTTTGGAAATGATGGCAAAGACACACTTCCTGCTTACTCACTGCAGGGATTATTCAAGAAAGAGGACATCTAAAATTCTGAATCATGCAGTAGTCACCATAGTAACATGCCTATCTTTAGAACAAACATCATTCTTACAGTGTTTACATTTACCAAAAAACCTGATCTCTATCAACCTAATCCTACATGACAGCATCTTTTCTACATCCTCCATATTTCCTGTTCCAATCTTTTGTTTAGCATGGACCCATAGACTATCTTGATACATATATCTTGCCTATAGCAAGCCCCAGTTGCCTTCAAAATATAAAATTGATTGTTTTACTCTTGTAGAACTGGGGCCACACTAGACCCTTGTGGCCCAGAACATTTGGTCAACATTTTTTTTGTGAAGGAAGGAAGCTATTCTTGTCCTCTCCAATAACAAGTCATTACAAGGATATATTAAGCAGATGCCCAATCTGAAGCCCCAAACTGGGTTCTGATATTCCAGCTGATATTTTCATGAGCCCCTTTTCATGCTGTTTCATCTGTTTTTTCAAACAAAGCTTTGCTCAGTGAGCCTGCCAAATCAGCTGCCCACAAAACAACTAAATCCACAGAGCTGATCGAGCCTAGAGTTTGGACAATGCATCAAAAATGAGATTATTTACTTTTAAAACCCTGATCTCCAAAATATACATCTTGCACATGTTAGTTGTTTTCTTTTTTAAATTATATAGGTTGTTGCACAAACACATCAGTCTCACACAAAACTGAAAATGCCTTTCCACATTCTGATTCAGACATCTTTCCTCTCCCTTAAATTACAAAGTTTCCTCTCAAACTCTTCAAGTTTGCATCTCATACTTTCACAATCTGAACCAATGAAAGACCACTCTGTAACCTTTTTTTTTCTTTGTTTTGAATGTTTCTGCTGGTTTGTCAGCAGAAAAAATGTCAAAATACATATGTTCTTACCAAGATAAATGATATTCTATTTTAGGTTGTAAAAGAAATCTCAAATCTAAAACTCAAGTCTAAAGAAAGGACTAGGGGGTAAAAAGTATCCAAAAAAAAACTCAGCCAGAAATTTTTCATTTTGAAAGTACTAGAATTATCTTTTTCATGTAGATAGAATACAGAGATAGATACACATATTTATATGTGTAGTCTATATAATTTAGTTACTATCTACTTTTTTACCTAATTTTCTGAAAGATATTAGCCTTTACAATTCATTCTTCTGTTTCATTTGAACAGATTTCCCCCCCATTTTAACTATAAATGGGGTAAAACTTTTTTAAATCAACTGCTTAAATTTCTAATTTGAGTAAATGAGAAAAGGAAATCTTAAACTGTCTGAATAAGCACTTCCTCCTTTCTCTCTTACTAGGTCAGACACATCAAATTATCAAGGTTTTAAAGTTCTATAGCAGCCAGCTAGTTTTTAAATGCATTTCCAGTTATAACAAATTTTTTTGTCCTTCTGAATTTATGTTTATTGTCCATAATATCTCCATGAAGCAAGCTGGCCAAGCTAGCAAATATGATCAACATTGATGTGAAATTAGCAAAATATTTATTTTTCTTATCACTTTAATATCTCTACTATGGTGCCCTAAAATTTTTTAAATGTTTCATGAAAAAAAATTTCACACTTGAAAGTCATCTTTTGCTGCTATGTACTGTAAGAAACAGTCATAAATGTGAGCTAGTGGGTGAAATGTTAAAGAGGAAATAAACTAAATATATTCATGGCACATTTCATCCTCTCAGAGAAAATCAAATTGTCCCAAAAAAACCTGAAACATGCCAAGAAAGAAAAAGAATTATTACATTAACGCAGTTCATCAATATCTGGCCTTTAGAGGTCTTTACAAGAAATGCAATAGAAAGTTAAAGTGATTTCATAAAATTAAATTCTCCTTTCCCAAAATATGAGCAACTGCATGCCAGTGATTTACAAATGTTTAATTTCACAGGCTATAAATCTTGGAGTAAATTACTCTGCATTGCCTTTGACACGAGTACTGAAAAAATACATAATATTGAGGTTTTTGATGACTGATGATGAAATATCTTTGGACCATGAGCAACATTTTATTTGCACCAGTTACACTGAAAGCTTAAATCAAACATCAGCAATTGGATGCAAGAGCTGCTCTGATTTCATGAGTGTCAATAATTTACGAATACATGACAGAAAGGCATATAAAAAGTTTAAAATTATGCCAGTGTTCATCCAAAGATGCATGAAAATATTAAGAAAACTTTACAGCTATTTATTCTGTCTTTATGTCGTATAAACTGCCTGCATATAATGGAGGTTTACATTTAGACATTTAGAAATCTTACAGAACTTTTCCGTAGTTATTTCACTATATCTTTTGGTCCACCATATCCTAGGTCTATTTGACTAAACCATAATTTCACAGAGCAAAACTATTTCAGATGACCAGTAAGTCATGCCTTCAAGATCCTTGTCTCTTTTATTATGTCTCTTGCACAGAGAACCTCAGCCTCCTATTTTCTGTTGGCCTTCCTGTCAGTGCTTTAGCCTGCATGCAAAAATTGTACTCTACCGTGTTTTGTTAATCTGTACCACATGTCAGCCTGTTACAAGCAATTGCTTTGTAGATCAACATTTTCAGAGCAATATTTAGACATCCATTTGGATATAAAAATGTTTCATTACCAACTCAGGGTGTTGAGATCCAGCGAGAGACAAGAGACGTAGAATCTTCAAAGGAAGACAGACATTGAACTCTACAGGATGTAATTGTGATTGATTTTGCCCCAAAGTTCAGCTTCTGACTGTAGGGCTCTGAGAGAGTGAGAGTAAGGCCTTATGAAGGAGATCTACAAATGCGTTAGCAACATTTTTAGGCGCTGAATCAGTTAGAAATGATGAGAGTCTTAAGCCTACTGTGGATATACCATTATAAATCTTTCCCCAGAAGCAGGCAAGGGATTTTATTCCATGTCTCCTAAAATATTTTTAAGATTCCTTCAACTCGTCTTAATAGTTCAATATATCTGGCCATCTTTTTGCACTCAAACTACCCAGGAAATTTTCCTGAATTCCCACAACATTCCAGCTACTCTGAAACATCACTTTTCAAGAGATAATAAATGGCAAAAAAGTGTTCATGCATTATCAACTTCACATGCAGAAATATTGACTATGTTGGCCAGAACAGGAATAGATGCCTTTCATGGCATAAGCTGATTAGCCACAGAGGAGTGCTAAATGAATCTGAGATGCATCTTTCCCAGAGGTGTGGTGGATAATATTTCTGACAACAGCATGGAGAATCATGTACAGTGTACACAAAACCTCCTTATATTTTGTATTGGATGGATTCTCTATCCCTTCCAATAAATGCCAGGTTTAAAAGCCCCAGAGTTTTCTTCCAAATGCTTATCTTTGATTTCATATACTAGTGGCCAAAGAGCCTGTTTTCCTAAACTTCACCCAATTTATTTTTCTATCTGTGGATTATTTTTAAATTCAGATTATATTTGAGATTAGAGAAGAAATTGAATAATGGTTTTTATTAAATGGAAAATTTGCTATGAGCATTTTTCATAAATGTGAATTAGCTAAAATAGTATATATGCACAGAGCAGTACAAGTTTATAAATTTATATTGTCTTTAGAATCTTGATCTTTTAGAGAAAGACAAACCTAATGCTTGGTACAGAAAAGTTGGGAGTCAGATATTAAATATGAAATCAATGGATAAGTGATATCACAAGTGAATAGATATTTTAATTTTCTAATAGCTGTGTTAAATCAAGCTGATAAACTGAGTCCTTCCTAGCATGGGCACCACTGTCCTACATGAAGAGGCTGCCTGCTCTCACAACCTACTGGGTCTCTCCTCTCCAGAATGGCAGTGATCATGACCAGGGTCCTCAGGGCTATATAACACCTAGGCTTTAGCCCCTATGTTTCTCTCCTTTCTTGCAAAATAACCATAAATACTAAGAAAATCACCATTAATCAGTATACCTATGATTAATGTAGTGAATATATATAAATATGTATACACATATATATGTACATATCTCTTTCTCAAGTTATTATAAATTATTACATGTACTCAATAGTACAGCAACAATGAATAACAGCAGCACTTAATAATAGCATCAACCAGCACACCTATAACAGTACACACTACTACAAAATTACCACTGCTAAAAAAATTTTATCAATAGTGTGAGAGCAGATATGCTCATAATACTCTTATGTATGTATATGGTACCAGACACAGTAAATAGAATCCAGATGGGTCCAAAGCATCTCAAAGGGAAGGACAAATCAAACTAACCCCAGAAGTGGACCCGGAGGAGGACAAATAAATAAAATCACCTCACTTCAAGGTGATTTGGGTCACAGAGTTTGGAGTCAGACAGGCACCCATAGCAAGTGTCCAGAATCTCAGAAGAGAGGTCATTCAGAGAGCTCAGCCTGGTGGAGAGAAGGAAAACTGCATGTACTAGGAGAGGTTCTCAGAGAGGTAAGCACTGTTCTGAATGAAAAACTGGTCTTTTTTTTTTATCATAAAAGTATAAGAGTGTTCAGAACACCACTATTTAAAGGCATCCAATAGATGATGTTAATTTAACCTGGGACATCCAACAGATAACGATTTTTTTCTAACCTCTTGGACAAGTTTTTGAATTTCCAGACTGTTTTCCTGGTTTTGCAGTTTAGAATAGACAATGTCAGCTGCTACTTTGTTTTTAGCACACCTTTTCAAGTGATAGGTACGGTTCCTATCTGGGATGTCTCATAATCCATCCAGTTTCCAGGCAGATAGAAACTGACAAACAGGACTAAATTGTTGGTGAAGTGCAAGTGGGTTATAATCAAACAACTTTCTCCCAGCTGTGCTCACTCTGCCTTGTTAGGTAGAGAAAATGCAGCATATCTTACTTCTATAACTGAAGTCAGCACATATGTCACTGAATACAAAAAAGGGCACAGCTGTTGAATAAAAATGTCTCTGTCTTATAATCTCTTTTCACAGTAGTGGCACATGCTAAGCACAGAAACAGAACTTAAAAGGGTTTCTAGTGAAAGTCAGCCATGAAGGGCACTGAACTTCAAGGGTGTGTTTGCAAACTCAAAGGCAGTGCATACAGGACTCAGGTATAGTCTGGGGCTTTTAGATGTGAACCCAAAGCAAAACCCGGCTTTTGATAATTCTCTTTCGTCTATGCCTCTCATTTGTGGTTCCTCATATAAATGAGTGCACTGAGAGGTTTTCTTAGCATGGAAATCTTCCAGGTAGGCCATAAAATAAAATTCTGTTTCTCCACAGCAAGTCCCCATTATGGAAAATGCAACAGTGAAAAATGAAAAACTGCCATCTAGAAAAGGACTAATACATAAAGGAACAAGCAGTAAAACTAGAAAAAGTCAGCTATGCTGAAGGAATGAGACTGTATCAGGAAAATGGCCACCAATAAATCAATAACAGGTGCTGCAACTGGAATTAAAAGTGCAGCCCTCTATGCAATCTGTCAACACCAAGCTGCCAAATTTGCCAGCTCAAACCAGATGATCCATTGAAGTCCCTCCCATCCTTACCCATTCTGTAACTCTGTGATTCAAGAGAGACTAAGATTCTTGTTTGCAAGCAGGAAAACCAAGAAAGACTTGAGCCCAAAGGAGGCATTCTGGGTGTAGAAAACAAACTAAAATAATTTACTGCATAAGATATGAAAAGTTCATTATTATATTCCACTAATTACAGACAGAGAAGGAACTCATCTGTTTTCATATAACACTACCAGTAGCTTTTTCTTCTTTTGTAAGTACCGGAGTGGGGAATCAATTGAGAATTTGAAGATGTAAAAAAGGCTGTAGCTGTTACAAGTACAGCAATATGACTTGCTGATGAAGACCCTTCATGGTTGTAATACAAAGGAGAAGGAAATAATTTCAAATTTCTCAATAATTTCTCAAGTTTAACTATCCTACAAAACAGATGAATGCATTTTCTTTAAACTTCTGTGATTTTCACAGTATTTAATTTTAAATATTCACAGATTAATTCCCTGAACACCTAAGTTCCCTTAAATGATACATAGAAAAGCAGAATTTAGGAAAGAAAAACAGTACTTAATTCAGATGACAATGGGTTAGAGACTCAGCAAAATCTAGTAGAAGGGCTGTAGAAGCAAAAACAGACTTTCTTCCTCTGCAAACTGACCAAGCAAAAATCAATGAAGAAATGCCATGCCAATGCAGTTTCCCTAACGTAATTATATATTTCGAAGAAATTTTCATTGTTCTAAAATAGCAATTCTTATATTTCCTAAATAAATACTGTTGGGCCATGTGATCTGATAAATTCTTCTTGCAGTTTCAAGGAAAACTACTTCCATAACCCTATCTTTTTCTGAGTCCCACTTTTGTCAATACTATGTGTACCTAGAGACAAAGGACATGCATGTACACATATCTGCCTCCAAACTAAAATAAACCTCTTATGTGTTTAATGTCAAAGACAACATAAAGTTCAAATATTCGTAATGCAATGCTTATAATCCATTAGAATGCTGCTGTCATGGTCTTTATCTAAGAAAAGAAATTTTATTACAAACTAAACATTTTTCCTTAACTGTGAAGACAACCAAAACAATTGATGTTGCATCTTATTTTCAGCAGATGAAAGAAAATAGGCAACCCATTTGAACACTTTTCCTGCAGTGCCTGAAGGGGTTTTTTGCCAGAAGCTTTAAAGGCTTTTTGCTTATGCAGCAAAGGATGGACTTCTGTTGCAGCTAAATTTTGATATTAAAATGCTAGAAAGAAACCAGGATTTTTAATGCACAACCCTGTTCTTAAAGGTTCCGGTGAAAGGAAGGGAGATGGAGCTTCATACTTGGTATTAAATTCATCCAAATAGCAAAAGTAAATAATTACAATATTTCTTAATTTACCCTAATCAATTCCTCCAGAAATGTGCCTATGTTTATGTGCCTGTTTTGCCACCTCTTAGAATTCCTGTCAAATTTTAAAATAATCAAAGTAAGCTTTGCTACTAACACAGATGACTGGCAAAACATTGTTTAAATGTTAATCTGATGTTTATTCAGACATTTCAGACTTTCTCCTTGCAATAGCCTTTAATTTCAACAAACTAAAAAATAAAAAGGCAAAGCCAACCAAAAAAAAAAAAAAGAAGTTTCCTCTATTTTGCCAAATTTTTTCCATTTTCCATGATGGCAACTTTGTTCATTAACTTCTGTATTTCAATAACCATCATAAATTAAATAACAAATACACTGTTGTGTGCAAAAGGCTAGGGATTAAATCCATCATGTTTTAATTTAAACATAGATTATGAAAATTTAAGTCAATTGTCAGAGGAATCTGGCATTCTCTCAAGTAAATATTCTGTTTCCTTTAAACAGTTGATCTCAAAACAGTGAAGTTAAGCCATTGATATCAGTAAACTTATTTTTTTAACCTGCAGGGAAGGAAAAACTAAAAAGTGTTTTCCAGCAGAATAAATTTTACTGACCCTGTAAATTTAGGATTCATCCCTACAGACTTTGGTTTTCCTTTTTTGTTTAGTTACATACAAAACTGAAATATATTTGCCTTTCATATGCTTATCAGATTTGAGCATCACACTGGAGTTCAGTGATGGTTATGATAACAAAAAAAGCCCATCTCTGTATTGCTTTGTAAGGCTATCAACCTTTTAAAACACAGTCCATCAACATACCCCCATATATATTTATGTACCATAAATGAAATAAAATCAATGTTGCTCAGTGCATCTGGGTAAAACTCACCATCCTTCCTGTGAGAAAAAAACAGGAGCAAGAAGATTATATGTTAAAGCAGGAAAAAAAAATCAGAAAGCTAGAGAATAAAGAAGAAAACTGAAATAAAAAAAGGTATTTTATCATACCAAAAGAAGGTAGCATTTAGTGGTGAAAAGAAACTGCCTTCGCTAAACATTTTTTCTGTATCAAAAATTTGGTAATGAATCTATAGGATTTAAGCCACTATTTTTATTTAAAAGAATCAGTTTATGAGCACACAATGGTTGTTACTAGAAGCTTTTTATACATCAGCAGCTGCTGTCCATACTTTTTTCCAAGGAGGATGTGGCCATGCTGTGAATGCAGATGAAGTAACAGCACATCCATGATTTTATACCACCAACAGCAAATAGTCATCCTTATGACTAACAGGGCTCTTTACCCCCACAAACTTCTGACACTGTGTGCAGATTCTGAGTGCTCACACAATAGACAAAAACTCACATTTTCATTGAAAGAGCAATTTCTTTCCTGTTTCAGCATCCCACATTACTGCTGCTTCTCAACAGTTTCGGTTTTTCCAAATGGCAGAGGGGAGGAGATGGCACAGCCGTGGCTGTTCCTGAGCTGCCGTCAGCACTCGGTCTGCAAATAGATTCCATCAAAACCTGCCGTAGAGAGTAACAAGATCAACAACTTCCAAAGACAGAAAAAAAAAAAAAAAGAAAAGAAATCTTTTCTTTAATTCTCCAAATGGGTAAGTGGACAAAAAAAAAAAAAAAAAAAAAAAAAAAAAAACCAAACAAAACAAAAACCAAACAAACAAAAATAAAGCAATCATGAATAAAAACATCTACCTATGAAAATAATGTTACAACAGAGGAATAGCAAAAACTTTTTAAAAGTTTTTCATTATGGGCAAGTTGCCAACATATAAATTGTGGTACATCACAGTTTTCTACTAGAAGGTTAGTTGTTAATAATATAGATTATCTTTAATTTGGATTAAGTAAAAAATCAAGAGCAGAAGGGATTTTTTTGTAATAACTGGCAACTATGATGTTCAATGGGAAAAAAAAAGCCAGCACAAGTTAAAACATGAAGCTAAATATCAGCAAAGGTTTGGAATGCATCAAATAATTTAAAATAAATGTACATAAAAAAAGTTCATTTCACTTTTCAGAGATGAATGGAACTTTAATGAGAAAATAGAGAATGTGTTAATATGCAAAATATTCCTTTCTCCCTCCCTTTTTTTTTTTTCCCTGCAAGGCAGTGAATTGCAAGCCTGGACTTTTCTAAATAAAAGTCAGGCTTACAATAATGATAGCAGAGTACTTGGGAAACATTGACATCACACCTATGAATGTTTTTGAAAGGTTACAGAACATTACACTTCATAAGGTTTCAAAACCAGACAACATAAAATGAAAAGTGCTAAATGCCACAGAGGCTATAGGGACATTAGCAGATATTTCATTACACAGTAGATGTGGGAGATGTTTAGTAGGGAGATCTCTCCAAGGAGTAGTAAGAGGACACCATTTGCCTCTGCCTCATCTGTCCTCTTAACCTTTCTGCTCCAAAAAACGAGACAGGATTTTAGCCAGCATGTAGTGGTTAGTCAGTCAGTTCTAAGCTCAGTTCAAAATCATGATTGGGAGAGCAAAACTTAACCTGATTTATAACCCAAATTAATTCCACAAGATTCCATACTAATGAGGTATAACCCTGTCAGCATTTAAAACAAGTAATTATATATACATTTTTTGGTTAGATGGCATGCAAATTGTCATTATTTTTACTTTGTAAATTAGATAGGAGATTTGCAAATATCCATTTTTATATTTGCTAACAAAACCAGAGTTTTCTAACTAAAGAAGAAATTTGATTAAAAAAAACCAAACCAACCAACAAATAAACAAATATCCTGATTGATGAAGGTTTAAATGAAAAATTAACATTATATTATGCCTCAAGGAAACAAATATCTTCAGCCTTCTTTTAAAATAAGAATATTCCAACACTATCCAGGATGAAATTAATAGTTTCTGGAACAAAGAAGTTTGTCCAGACATAATTTCACTGAAGGCATGGCTAGGTAAACAGGTGAAAGCTTAAAATACATCTAGTTATAGATGCCCCATTATTAAGTATTTTCAGAAACCTGAGCAAGAAAATAAGTATCTGGATGTGGATGCATTTTCCTATATGTGAAGAATTTGGGGATTTCTGCGTGACACAGTAATCAAGTCAACATAGACGTTACAAAGCCAGAATATGGTATTTGTTGTGCCTGCAGAAACAGTAGGGGTCTAAAATAATTTTGCTCTCTGCCTGTCTCGGGGATATCACCTGGGATAACATGAGCTTCTTTTATGCTTTTGTGCTTCTTTATGAGCACAGATGAGCCAGCTGGATTTTATGAATCATCAGGTGACAGCATCCTTCCACTTTGATCCTGTGCCGGCAAAAGTGTGCCTGAGTGTTTTCCAGGATAAAGCAATTTTCTACTTTAACAGCAACAAAGATGTGTCGAGCTGCAGTCAAGTCTACACAGGGGAGAGCTGCTGAAACTGCCTGGCAGGGGAAAGTGGAGGAAGCGCACGTGAGTGCTTTAAACAAGTCCCAGCAGACAAAACCCTAAAGACAAGCAAAGGTTACCGAGGAGTAATCTTCAGGCTGATGAAGAGATTTAAGTGTGTTTCTCAGAGTGGCAGCTAATCAGGGAAGCTTTTCCAAAGGCTGTTTGAAATTAAGGAAAGGTGTCAGAGGTAAATGTCTAATGCCTGCCTGCCCCATCAATAGCAATATGTTCTCAGCTTAGCCTGAACCATCTCAAAATTACAGAAAGAGGAAAGATATCAAAGCTTGACATGGATTTCTCTGAAGTCAGGAGAAAGAGAGAAGTGAAGAGACGTATGCTAACATAAAAATAATGAGCTACAATGAGAAGTTAACCTAGATTTATACCTCTAACCTGGACAAAATGGGTTTGTTTGTTTTTCTCTGGGCTTATTTGTTCTTTAGGAATAATAAAAAAGAAACTGCCTCTTACAGAATTGTCAGGCAAGAGTGCACAAAAGGAAAATTACTTAGAAAATTATTAACTCCTCAGTATTTAATTTGCAAAAAACAAATTGTCTGTTTTCAAATTAAATTTCTACTGAAAGAAAAGGGAAAGAAGAGGAAAAACATGCTGTAAGGAGATTTATTGTTCAGTACTGACTAACTCACACAATTCAGCTGTGAATTCTCTCTCAATTTAATCATCCTTGTGTTATCAAACCACAAAACAGTGTAGAATTTATTTACTTCAGAACATTAACAGTACACAAGCTGCAAGCTAATGTAGGCTGCCTTCAGGACAGCAACAAAATTATGCAGTTCATCCCTCTTATGCAAAAGCAAGAGTGGAAATGAAGGCTGATGGGGCTGATACTCTGAGGGCACGAGCTAAGCTAATGAATGACCTGCAGAGAGTGTGGGCTGCATCACCCTGCAGCCCCAGCAAAGTCAAAGAGGGCATCCACGAGGGATTGGGACCAGAGCCTGCCATATGGCTTGGAGACACTGATCTCAGCCAGGATTTTCTCTCTTGCTCACTGTACATCATTTCTTTATCACAGTTATAGTGAGGAGGATTTCCTCAGTAAATGTGCTTATTGCTCATAGTAGAAACTTCTAATATCTATTCATATATAAAGAAAAATTAGAGTGCAAGAACTGTTTCTGTTTCAATTGCCTATTTCCACATAAAATGTTTCCAAATATAATCTATTATTAGAATGAGGAAAGTGATAGCATGAAGTGATAAATGAAAAAGTAAACAAGTTTGTTTTTTCAGTAAATTTTAAGAGCATGTTAAGCACATGGGGAAATGGTCCAATGGTCCACATATTCAAATCAGTATTAAGCAAAAAGGCAGGATCGCTTGATAATTTCATGTCCTAAGGAAGAAAACAAAGTCCATTATACTAAAAGCAATCACACAGAGATTTACATACACTTGACTTGTTGAAATGCCATAAATGAAAGTGAAATGCTTTGCTTCCCAGTAACTGCAACTGGGAATACAATACAATTTTCGTTTACATCTAGCAATATCACCAGCATTTTTTAAATTCTGATCCCACCCTCTTTGCTTTCCCCACTAAGGGAAAAGATCAGTTTTCCCAGAATCATCACAGAATAACCTGGCTTGGAAAGGACCCACAGGGATGGTTGGGTCCCTGTTCTGGCCCAGCACAGCCCCATGTGCCTGAAAGCACTGTCCCACTGCCCCTCGAGCTCTGTGCCAGTGCCCAAACACCCCCTGGCTGAACAGCCTTGTTCTAATATAAAAATTAAGCCTTCCCTGACACAACACTTCATTGAAAAACTAACTCCTCATGTTTTCCATCAGGGCTGATCTGATGGATATTTTGTTTAATCAAGTTTCTCCTGTCCTTCTTGGGTGCACCCATGCTGAAGTCTGTGATCTTCTCAGCCTGGTTAAAGAAGAGCCAAAAATCATCACCCCATAAAAAGATAATTTCTGCCAAAGAAATTCAAAGTATATGCATCATTCATTTTTTAGACATCATAAACTTTTTGAGACTATACTTCTTTCAAACTATGCCTCTTTTCCCAAATCTCTCATTTAGAGCAATCAAAAGTTGCTCTAAATCATGATGCATCAAAAGTTCCAGATTTAACTATTATGATTCAGTAACATCTTTTATTTCTATTGCTAAACACTTAGATACTCTGAATATCATACTAGTGGCATGCAATAAACTGTTTTTACAGATTAGTTTTGGTATGGTTTTTTAATCTTATTATATACAAAAGTATTTGTTTAAATTTTTATATTCAGTGTTGCTGAGAATGACCCATAATGAAAGAAAGTAGCTAGACATACCTTCATCTTCCTGAAACCTAAGTGTTTATGAAATTGCCTGCTACAGGCTTTATTATTCTTTGACAGTGTAACATAAAAACTATTGTGGAGGATATGGAAGCAATTTCACAGGGCAAGAAACAATAATGTCATAAGAAAGGCAATGGACAATTGTTAGAAATTTTAGTTTAAAAATATTATATATGATTAACAGATTGTTTAGACGGGTTTACATACTGTATTCCAATTGTGAGTGTCCACTTTCCTTATATATCTCATATTTCACTGGCTTTTATAACTCAAAACAGCCAAATCTCAAGTAAAAGCTTCCCTTTGGAAAGCAGATTCTTTTTTTAATGGCTACAAGGGAAAATTTGCAAAAAAGAGGGCACACTAAACATTTGTCCAAGGACACAAGAAGATCTCCAGAAATAGCCATCTACCCATCCTTTTCATACAGTACATAAGGTAAATTTCACTCTGCTCTTGATATGAAGAAAAGGTAATGAGCTGCCAATTATTACCTCAGGCTGTATAGGAGAGGGTGAAGATTTATTGATGTTCTCAGACATGATGAAGATGATCTGAGCTGCCCAGAATGTTGGTACTCAAGCTGCCTTCTTGAATCCAGTCATTCTCTGCCAGAAAAAAAAAAAAAAAAAAAAAAAAAACAATTTCAATGGAGAAATGCAGTATAATCACAGGTGAGAAATTCTAGGCCACATCCCAGAGTACATATATCACATCCTCATCTTAGGAGTAGTAGAGAAAAATCCAATTACATATAGATCGTATAGCACAGTAAGTACCTTTGCCATAATAACTAACCCTTTAATTGCATGATGGTTGTATATTTGATCTTTGCTCACAAAATCATTAATTATTTCAGATCCGAGTAACAGGCTACAGATATTAATTCCTCAAATTCATACAAATCCATTCTTAGCTGAGTTGACATGAACTGAATTAAATGTCAGTGCATGGATGTTAATTTTTTTTTTCTGGGTTTGTTTTTAAATTCATATGCATTAAATAAAAGGTTTTTTTCTAGCAAGTGTCTCGTTAACTGGACTAGGGTCTTCAGTGCATCAAAAATATGAGCTAGCATGGTGCAGCACATTGGTTTTTCAGTCTAGGAAATTCTGACATAATATAATTGCTTAATTATATCTTTTAAGCACAAGTAGCTGTATCTATCAGCATAATAAGATTACAAGGCTTTTTGTAATGCGAATGAGCTAGAGCCTTTTAAACCATCACTAAAATTTTCATTGAAAGACATGACAGTGACCAGGGAGCCTAAGTCTACTGTTTTCTGCACCCTTTCAAGAGCAGAGATTAGGACTAGAATACTACGGCATTGATAGGCTGGCTTTGACAAATTCCTTCACAGGTTTAAAACCTCATTTTGGTAAAAGGTTTCGTCTTCCCTGGGGCCAAGTAATTTCCTCAAAAGGCACACATAGAATGCCTTGTGCAGAGCCATGTTTAGGTCAGCAAAGTCCTCCACTTCAAATGCTTTCTCTGTTCCTATCTCTTTTAACATCAGAATTTTCAGAGCTTTTTTCTCTCCTTAAACTTGGCCCTTAGACAACATATGCACACGCAGCCAGCTATGGCTGAGTCCTTCAAATGACTGAAGGGCAATATATGGTAATGAAGTAGCTGCAGATACCTAGCTCCTGTTGTCTTCCTAAAAAGGAGTCCAGAATGTCCTCTCAGTCAGTGCTGGGTGCCAGCTTTGCCTGTCTACCCACAGTAAACCCTGCATACTTCTTGCTTCTCCTCCAGCCATCCTATCTGCTGAAAAACGATTGTAACTGGCTTTTTAATTTCCCTGTTTCAACTGTTAAGTGATAAATTTTCTATCAGGGAAGAGTTTTCTAACCCTGTAAGTTTACAGACTCGTCCCATGAAGCAAAATATTTTTTATGTGTCAAGGGAAAAAAAAAAAAAAAAAACTAAAAGGCTTAAAATGCTGAAATGCTGATAAATATGTTTTTTAAAAATTAAGAAAAAATAATAAAAACCCAAACATAAACTCCTTGTTATGCAAAACCATAATTTGAAGTAAATAATTTCAAATATCAGCATGCAAAAATAACTCCAAAGTTATTTTGTTCTTCCTGTTTTTTATTTCAAAAGGTTTACATGCTAATATACAAAAATACAGGGAATCTATCCTAATGTCATGGAAAGGTCATGGAATCTATCATAATGGGATTCTCTTTCAAAATCAAGGCTTCAAACAGAGCAAATATCTTTCACAAGTTAAAGACAAAAGTCTATCAAGTGACATAAGCAGTGTAGTATTTGTCAATGCATAGCTGAAGTCAGTCTCCTTGGTTTGCTTATGGTAATAAATTCACTACCAAACTCAGGAGGAGCAAATCCTGTATACAGATTGCTGAGATTAGAAAAAAAAAGTTTCTAAATATCAGAATGCTTGAGTCACAGATTTTGGAGGTAAATCACAGATAAATCAATGGATGTGATATCCACCTGCAGATCTATTAAGCAAACCCACAGACCTTTAGATGTCCATCAATATAGGTAGAACTCATCTCAGGCCCTTTTCCTGTGAAAGAAACCTGCTACAAGAGAGAAATTTGATCTTACTTGTGTAGGACATTGTGTCCCTCCCAAAGCCAAAGAGTTAATCATACTCAGGAGAGCATTCCAGTGAAGCTTCATGTTAATAAAGACGTCGAGCACTTTTTTATAAAGGCCTACTGGACATGAGTATAACAAAACATACATGACCATGCAACACAGCACTGCTCAGGACAGTCCATATCAGCTAACTCGAAACAGAGCTAGTTGGAGCATCAAACATATTTTAGTGTCTTGCTGAGTCCTGCCTACTTGGTGATTTACCAGCCTCAGCTTCCAGCAGGCAAGTCCAAGTGGTGTGTGCCTCAGACCCCTTCATAAACACAGTGACCACAAGCAGTAGTATCTAATCCTCTGTTTCACCATACTGCTCCCAGGATAACTCTGCATTGCTGGTGAGATGCAGTTTACAAGGGCTAGATTTCCCTTCATTTGAAAACCCAGAATTCAGAAAAACAATCCGAGCCTCTTTTCCCATCAAAAGTTGAGGGCATTCTTCCCAAACATACCCAGCTCAGTTTTCTTTCCAATTACCCTAAGTATCCTGTAACTTAGAACAAGAGTTTTCCTCCCTCCCCCCCAGCTGACATCTCACTAAATTCTTTTGCCCTAAATTCCTCTCTAATTCTTTTCCTAAATTTTATTCCCTTTCCTTTGCTCTCCTTGACCCTGGATGCTGAACATAATACCACTCTATACAGCAGGAAAGGGGTCATGGTTAAATTGCCAACCTCTCTTCACTCCAAAGTATCATTCCAAAGAAAACCGTCCTAGTCATATGCAGTCACTGATAAAAGTAAACTAAATTTCTGGAAAATACTCAGAACTAGGAAAAACCTTCTGTGAACACAGTCATTGTCAATTCTCTCTGTTAGAAATTCCCACTTGTGGCACTTAAAAAGACAAATCCGGACAGATTTTTTACAGTTATAGCAAATGTCAGATACCTGACAAAGCCACACTGACAGAGTTCAGGTTCCCAGTGCAAAGCCTGGAGATGATGTAGCATTTCCAGAAAAGACACCATGAATTTCTTATTTGGTGTAAGGTAACAAGCAGTGCTTTTCCCGGTCCTCATGATCAGAAACAGTTCAGCCATTTGGGGTTACCAGAAAAAAAGAGGTCAAAACACTTACCTATCATAGAAACCCCACAGCCTAACTGTGGCAGACGTGTAAATAATAAGCAACCTGGAAGAGTCCTGTGAGAGAGTTTATTTACAATAAATTTTACAATTTAAAAAAACAATTTACAGAGCTTGAATTCTAAGCAGCAAGAGCAGCAAGCCGCATGACAGAGGCCAACGAAGCTGAAACCTGAGAGAGCTCCATGGCACAGCAGGATGTGGCCATGCAGTGACAGCTAGAATGGGTCCTGAGCACAGCAAAACATCTGAATCAATAAAGTGCTCGGTATTTTCTGCCCAGACCCCTGCACAACTGTTCCGTGAGTCTCCTGCATTTATTGAGGAGTCCCCGGGCAGTGCCACAAGCACACTCCAGCAGAGCCTTCCACCTCACCCAGATTCTGACAGACTTTTACATGCTCTGCAGATTAGGGCTGAGACAAGATTATTACCTGTCCCAAGTGCTCAGGAGGCTGCAGGCAGAAAGGCAGGCAATAGCAGCCTGCCAGCTGCATCAGCCCCTCTCCACTACCATGCTTTTCATCGGTCTCTTTGTCAATCTTCATAATCTTTAACAGTCTTTTCTTCTTGTAGTTAGAGCTTTCCCCGCCGTTCAGTCTGCTATTCCCAGGAAACAGCTCTCAGCCCTCTTCCTCACGGTGTTCACAAGCTGAGCCTTTCTCCAGGGCGCAGTCCCACGGCCTCAGAGCGCTGTGTGAGAGAATGAATCCGCTCCTGGCTCCAGAAACTCTCAGCCAGCCTCCCATTCCAGCACGACACTGCAGGCTAGAAGGGACTTCGAGCCTTCTTCTCGAGCCCATCCACTCATTAATGGTGACAACTATGTAAGAGCAGAAGTGATTCCTCCACTAACCATCCTGCCTTCACAATTTCATTTTTAAATATAAGCTTTTGAATGTTGAGGGCTATTTCACAAATTTTGTGCATATACCAGAAAAGCTGTAGTTTGCATCATAAAATTAGAATTTCCATTACTAAGAAACATAAGAAAAAATATTAGAAAATAATAAGAAAAAATATTAATAACAGTTTTTAATTTCTTTTGTTGCGGTCAATAATGAGCATTGAAGAAAATATAAAATAGAAGGGGGCAACAGATTAAAGCAGCACATTATGTTGACTAATTTAAGTTCTTGGACAATAAAGAAAATTAAAGTCAGGCTGACATTTTAGATTTTTTTTTTAATAATTTCATTACGGTTTTAAAGGACAATAAAGTGGCTGTCTTAACAGAATCCTCATTAGAGTAAAAGAATAAATGTTGATAACAGAAAAAATTATGAAATTTCACACTGCTTTCAAGGTTTTCAACAAACTATGACAGCCCTGCAAGACACTATATTCTTCATGCCATGCCCCCTGGGCATTAAAAGTCACAGAATTAGTGGTTGTAAGGGTACCCCAGTGGTATTTTTGCACTAATAAGGATAAAGTGTTGTGGTTACTGAGCTGCCTCTGTTAATCCTGCGTAAGCGCAGCAGTGCAGAATTGGTGCATTATCCAAGGGCAGTGCAAAGTAACCTGCAGTTAGCCAGCTTTTTTCAGAATTATTTTCAGCACACAATTAATTACTAAGATAAGCTTCTATCGGGGAAAAAGAACAGAGAAGCAAGACGCTTTACATTAATTCCTCCAGGGGGAAGCACAAATTATTTCCTGCAGACACTGTTATGATTGCTGTTTGATTGTTCAGTAAATACATAAAATACTGGGTGTCATTAGGTAACCTGATTTAAGAGATATAAATCCTACTACATTATATGTAAGAGAATTATATAGCATAATTAGAATGTGAGTTGTGCAGAACCATCATGTACCACTTGAAAATTTAAGTGCACGTGTGAAATTTAACAGAAAATTTTTACTAGGAACATGACAGTTGAGCTCATCTAAGAGCTAAACTTCTTTCTGCAGTTTAAATTTCATTCTTAGTTATTCAGAGTATAACTTCTTCCCCATCAAATTTTACTCCTGGATTATTAGCTAAGTTTTTATAGTTTTTCAGCTAAACAAAATAACTTTTCCTCTTTGATTTATTGCTCTGAGGCTCAGGAAAGCCTAAAGGAATAGAGAGGCGCTTTTACCTACAAATTCCTTCTCCATTTTTAAAACCCTTGCACATACAGTTCCTTGTTTATTTCTTTCCTCAATACCTGTGTAACCATCAGTGACAGTTCAATTCTCAATCTTCAGTTTTATAATGCATAGAAAATAGTAATGTAATTATGGCTTGAGAGAAACCAGACTGAAACTGGTTAACCAAATCACCATTCATCTCAAGCCCAAGGAAACAGTGAAATGTTTTTTGACTAGAGAGGCTCAAAAAATTAAAGCCATCAAACAAACCAAAAGTCACACTGGAAGTTCTTCAGGAATTTTAATTATATGGGCTGATGTTCTATGCCAAAATGGAGAACTAACTTGTTTCAGTTTTCACATTAGTGCATGTGTAGAGAAATTACATGAGAAAATAAAAGAATAAGGCACAGGACATGTCAGCATAGACAGATGCAGTAACTGAGGAAAGCAAGGAAAGGGCTCTGGTGCTGAATATTGGCTGACTTGAGACATGAGAAGAACTGAACTATTAATTAACTGCTTTCTTATGTTTGATTCCTACTTGTTTAGATGCTCTCAACTAGATTTATTCTTTTTCAAATGAGTGGGATTTCTTTTAAAACCTGAGAACATCACCAATTCCTCGTAGCCAAAGTATTTGATCACATCTTCTCTGCTATGTGTGCAATCAGATTTTTAAGTTTTCTCTCCTCATCACCTTTATGACCCTCTCTGGAACAAAGTGAAGGTCAAGTCACAGAAAACATCATCTGACAAGCACTCTCCTAACTCTCTGCTGTCCGTAAACCAGAAGTAATGGTGTGAAGAATAAAGTGCCAGTGCAGAAAGGACTATCTCTTCAGAGACCAAAGCTCCAGTCTGCAAGAGATTTCCAGAACTAACAAACCAGAAATAACAGGGTGTGAGATTCACATTTTCACAAATCCAAAGTATGAAATTACCCCATTATAGAAAAGAGTGCAATGAAACCCAAAGTAAAAAAGGAAAAAAATCCATTTTGGATATCACAGGTAACAACTCCATAACTCTGATACAGAATCTTTTAGGAATTGGACATACCATTTGTAAAATGGTATGTCAAATTCCTAAAAAGGTACATTGCAAATTTTCAACTGTTTACAGTGATTCAATATTTCAGTTGGGTTTTCCTTAGATAGACATGATGCAATACAAAATATTACATCAATGGATTTGCATTTTGTGACTAGAGATTTCCAAAATTTCTGTGGAGTGCATTCTGTCATGACACAAAGAATTACTGCCAAGTAAGCAAAGGCATTCATCTACTTGATCTCCATTTTTTCACTCCCGCAAAATCCAATAGATCTTACTCCTCGACAGAAGAGATTTTTGTGTACTGGCTCCTTCCTTACTGTGACTTTCTGAGCCCAGCATTTCTTACAGGGAAAAGAGCTTGGACATTAACAGCTGCATGGCTTGGTCTGAACTCCATAAACTGCAGCCAGTTTACCCTGTGGCACATGGTCTTTGTGGTCTATTTCCAGTCTCTCCTGCCAGACTCCTTGCTCAAATCCCCTCCAACTTCTCAACACAGTTTGGGGTGTTTTTGTTAGCCTGTCTTTTCAACATGCAGTCATCACTCCAGTAAGCCCCAAAATTACTCCTTTACTTTTTTCTCCCTTTTGCCTGCATCTTTCCCTCACTAGGAACTCCTACACCCTGCTGCTGATTTCCAACCATCTTTCTCCCACAAAACAGCAAATACTTTTGCAGAAAATGACAGTGATGTGATACAAATAGCCTCCTCCTGGTCAGTATTTCCTCTTTAATAAAACCTGCTGGGTAGTCTTGTTAAAAAGCCCAAAGAGGCCTAAGCCAATAGTTCTTCGCTATATGGAAAAAATAGTCATTGAAATGTCAGCTTGATTTTCTGCAAGCTATGACCATGTCTAAGATTAAAAGCAGCTGATCCCTTGCAGTCATGTTCACATGTTTTAACAAGGCTGCTATTGCACAAAAAAAAAAAATAAGACACTGATCTAAGCAACCCAAATTAAGAACTAAATCAGCATGATCTCAGTTTATCCAAACTTGTTCAGAACATCTTGAAAGATTTTTTGACAAAACGATTGCTTGACAAGTGCTTTCTTCCAGCACATGTTGCTTCTTCTCCCACAAGCATCGTGGTGTTACTTGCATTTTTGCATAACTTACAGGAACACTGGCATGGGCTTTTGGCTGATAGAATCCTAATAGTGGAATCAGGTGATCTACTAATGCACAGACATGGCATGAATAAACATGGAATAGCAGCCTGTGTCTCCCTCACACCAAAACGTGGTGACAAAGTTTTGCGCACCATGGCAAGCTGTAATACAGCCAAACCCAAACTAAATTAGTGGCAGGAACTGCTTGTGTTATTAAACTAAACTCAGAACACTTCTACAAGAATATAAGTCAATGTTGTTGCTTTTCTAATTTACAGCTGTTTCTAGGCCAAAGTTGGAGCCCCAGTAAGAAGAAAACCACAAACATTTATTGGAACTATATGTAGGTTTTGTTACTACTTTGTATAGAAAACATATTTCTAATGTTTTCCCATGTTATCATATAACAAACATCTTACAATAAACATCAAGCAATAGTTAAAGTTTACCAGAAACAAGTTCCAGCTAAGGTGAGAGAACAACACAACCTCTAAAGATGAGATTCTACTTTGATTTGTACAGTAAATATTTCTTGAAAGAAACGTGGCAGGAAAATGGGCTGATAGTAAAAGCCATATTTAGGAAATGAAAATGGATTCAAGGATGAAATCAGGAAATTATCAAAGGAATTCACAATATACTGCTAAGAGGGAGCTAAGAGGAACAGTTGTTCTTTTAAACAGATGCAAATAGTATCCCATTAATGGCTTGCCCTATTGTAATACTACTGCTCTATGCCCTTGATACAAATTGATCGTAGTGGTTTGAGCATCCTTCACAGGACTCAGACAAAATAGCATGGAAAATGAAAGGCTGTAAAAATGATAGAGTGATAATTCAAAGCATCTGTGACTGAAAATGCATAAACAGTAAAATGGCTTAAGAAACATCAGCTGCCAAGTAACTCTGAAGCAAAGAGAGAGAAGGAAAAGCTTAGAAAATATGACATTGTCTTTATTTGTTTCTCATTGTAGGGACTCAAATGTTCCACATACAGCTGTAGTCCTACAAGTCGGAGAACACACTGTACTCTAAGGAGCTGAGAAATGTCAAAGCAGCAGATTCACTAACCTAGGTATTATTTAATCAGGAGGAAAAAAAGAAAATCTGTAAGTCTGACACAGGATTGTTTTAAACCAATTCTCTCCAAATACAAACACATCTTACCTTGTAATAACATACATACAATTCATATAATCATAGAATGGGCTGGTTTGAAAGAGGCCCTAAGGATTATCTAGCTCCAGCCCCTAGGAATATCTGTCAACAGGCCGGATACCTCGGGGCCCATCCGGCCTGGCCTTCAACACTTCCGAGGATCAGGCAGACACAGCTTCTCTGGGAAACCTGTCACAGTTTCTCACCAACCTCAGAGTCAATAATTTCTTGCCAAGAACCAATCTAAGTGTGCTCCCTTTTAGTTTGAATCCATTCCCCCTCATGCTGCCACTACATGTCCATGTAAATAGCTCCTGTCTTGTAGGCTCCTTTCAGGGGCTAAAACACTGCTACTGGGTCACTCTGAAGCTTTCTCTTTTCCTCACTGAATTAAAAAACACTCTCTCAGCATTTCCTCATAAGAGTGGTGCTCCGTCCCCCTAATGAGCTCGGTGTCCCTCCTCCCTACTCCTATCTCAGCCCATGAGCTTTTTGTCACATTTTTCTGCCCTTTGCTCTTGATGAGGGGGTAGCGGCAAAATGGCTTGGCGGGAATCGGCAGCCAGAAAGGTCAACCTACCACAAAGTATTCAACGCACTGTTAGTCAGACCTTTATAAAACACTTAACATAAGACCACCAAAAAAATCAAAATTATAAACTAGAAGTCTTCAAAACACAATAACAGAAATTAAACAGATTTTAAAAAAAAGAATTGCAGCTCTTTTTTATCTCTCAGAAAAAAAACCATCCTGTAGGAATGCCTCACCTTGGATTGCATGAAATCAGAGATTGTTTTTCTGCTGCCACAGAGAGCACAGCTACAGTCTGTATTTTGTGTTAACCCAAACTAGAGCAATATGAAAGTGAAGTAAATATTTACAAAATGGGAAATCATGCTGGGCAGTTGCAAATCCAAACAGGACATAAGAATCACAGCTAGTAAAAAGCTGAATATGAGTTCCCAGGTCAAGAGGTTCAAGAGTGCAGGTCCTCTACCTGATTGCATAATCAGAGAAATTCTGAGGACTTAATCACCCACCCATAAGCACTCTATAACTACATTTCAAGCTGGTATCAATACTTTAAGATGAAGATGAAAGTTGGTAAATCAAAGAAAAATTTTAAATTCCACCAAAAATAATAAATTTGTAAGGCATGCTTCGTGAGAAACTGCAGAATTTCAGTCTCCTTTATTTCTCAAACAGAAGGGTAAAACATTGTAAGTACCTAACAAAACTTTAAAAAACTCCACATATCATAAGTAACGTAAACATATCATCAAGTGGATGGAAGCTGAAGCTGTTTGAAGTCAGTACAAAACTGTGTTATAGGTCATAACAGAATTTCCTTGACCAGCCAATTGACATAAGGTCTTTTCCCCTAAAAAAAACTGAATTCAAGTTCACAAAATCACTTTAGTCTACTAGTGTTCAGACTGGATAATCACATTTTCCAAGGTCTTAGAGGCTGTAGATTTACAAAATTAACCATGTGTCAGTGTAGGTAGCTTTGAGTTTTCAATATGCTAACATTTAGGATCTCCCAGAAAGTAGAATAATGTGCTAAGAAAACAGCTCTTTATTTCAAGACATTTTCATATAACCTTTCCTCAAGGATGTTACATGCAGGTTTGACAAAATACATCCTCCAGTTTAGTTTTCTTACAGACAAACAACACAGACTTTCATATCCTAAATGTGCTCCATTTTGTTTACTGTTCTTTCTCATTTTAAAGCATAAAAGACTCCAAAGAATTTGTCTCTAGAGAGAGGTTTATTAAAATTTCAGTGTAGAATATTGCACTTGTTTTCTTTTCCTTTCTTTTTTTCTCCCCTTCTGTGGTTATTGCCCCCTGAAAAGAAGAGCAGTTAGACTAAGCACGTGAAGGTGGGAGTGTCTGGACCAGCAATATGCAATGAGCAAAGACCTTGAAATGAGGGGAAAATGTGCCAGTTTCAGGCTGCTCTGAGAAGGAGCAGGGATGACCAAAACTCCTGAGGCTGCAAAGCTGCTGCTTGGCACCTCCTGCTGCTGCTCTGCCTGAACAGAATCTGACACCAGCAAATTGGCCAAACACTGAAGCAAATAAAACACACGGAGCTCTTATGAAAAGAATGGCAATTTAACCATATGCATCTTTAGGTTCTGCCCAAGTATGAACGAGTCTTCTCTGCCCAGCAAATATCTTCATTGATTCTTAAAGAAAGCTTGACAGAATAATAGTTTCTTTTATAAGCTTTTAAATGCATTTAAATTCACATCGTAAGTTGGGAGTGCAAGAAAATTGTTACAAGAATCTGGTGTTGTTCAAGCAGCTAAGTAAAAACCTAACTTACAACAACTCTCCCATAACGAAAGATAGCATAAAAAATAAATCAGACTCTGCTTGGTCTCAGGAGCTAAAAAGAGAAACCTGACAGAAAAAAAAAATAAAAGCAGCTGTAGGTCAGAACTTTTCTACTTTTCTGCTCAATTTAAACCATCTCTTAGACCCTTGCATTTTCTTGGAAGGATAATTGTCAAAGCTCTGCAAGGGCTTTAGAAGACAATATTTTCATGGGCAGCACAGCTTAAACAGATTTTTTTTACTGACTTGTTAGCTGAGGGGGATATCATCTGGGAGTGATAATTATAATGACACTAAAACTAATAATTCAGCTTTGATGAAGATATTTAAATGAGTGATAATATTCAGAAGCGCTACCTACAAGATGAGACAGAGAATCAATGCATGAAAGGCTGCTCAGGTTGGTCAAGGATACTGCTTTTAAAGGTAAACCAGACTGTGGTACAGATTTCAGATAGAGAAGGGGAACAAAAGGTGAAAACTTCAATCCTTTACAAGAAAGTGATTGCAGTAAATTTTTAATGCCCCCCAAAGAACCAATAAACAGCCCCACAAAAATATCTGGAAAGAGACCAAGTTTCATTTACAAGTCAATGAAGTCAAATTAAAAAAGGCAAAGCAACAGGAAGCCCTATATGCTTAAAATACTTTGCATGGTTCAAGGTGTTTTTTCCCAAAGCAGTCATCTCTGCCACTGATTTAAAGCTGTACACACATCTGCTATTAAGCCCAATGAGTTACAGGCCACTGGGTTACAGCTGATTGATATTCTTCAGTCTCTCCTGCAAAAACCCGATCTGCTCAGAAAAGATATCACTGACATTTAAAGTATACACATACTGTGTTATTTGCTGAGGTTTTAAACAGTAGCGAGTCTCAAATTCTGAGGAGTTGCCTTTTTTCTGAATGCCTGATTAGCATAGAGAGGAAAAGCCATATTCTGAGAACTTTTGAACACCCTTAACATATTTCAGGCCTCACGCATTATGCAAAGGAAACCTAATTGTTGTAGCATTTAAGTGCAGACCTGCATCTTTCCCATTTTGCACAGCAGGGTAAAGGGCAGATGTTGAGTAGCACTTCTCACCCTGGTACTTCGCTATGACATCTAAGACTTGGAATGAAGCCGGAGGTAAAGCTGGAAGACACTTTTCCTTCATGTGGCTTTGGACAGCTCTCCTGACAGAGGCAGGCAGTAGAAAGGTCAGATTTTTTTTCCCAACAGCATTGGCATTCAAAAAAGAATAGTCAGACACAGCTGTAATTTTCTTCAGTGGCTGTAGAGCTATTTCATGTAGCTTAGGAAATATTTTCAATCTATTTAAAAAGAGTTTTCAATACAAAGATCTCTTAAACTCCAGAAATGGTTACGCGGTATTGTAAAATGAAGCCACATGAGACTAAAGTCTTTAAATTATAAATCTGTAATGTCCAGGACCAGAATAATCATCAGTGGGAAACAGGCAGGGATACAAAGCTGGCTTCCCTAAGTGTGGACAATGGGAATTCCCAAACAACCTCCTTTCTCCCAGTTATATTTCTCCAAGCACAGTCCCACAGTGAGTGTTAATTACAGTCACAGCTGACAGAGAACCAACATGCCATGAAGAAACAGGTTTGATAGGGAAGGGAAAATAGAAAACAGATGTATTCTGTGTCCATGAATTTCTAGACTTTGTTATTGGAGGGGGATAGATTTCATGTTATGAAATAACTACAGCAATCATAATTTTTCTACAAACTACTCCTCAGAGCTTGATCATGCAATTCACCAGTTTTTCACTTTTTTCTTAGTTTTTCACTTTTTTCTCCATTTTTCACTTTTTTCTCCATTGGGTTTTTCTATTTTTTAAACACTCCCTTGATTCTAATGTCTTCAATCTTGCTTCCTGTTTACTTATTCTAACTACTTTATTTCAGATTATTCAAACAAAAGACTGTCATTGCAGTCTTGACCTAGAAATATCCATTGTAGAAGTGCAGACGAAAATAAAACTAATTTACAAACTTCTAAATCTAAGGAGAAATTACATTTAATGTTCCCAGAGAGTTATATAAGAATTTCAGGCAGTGACACTCTGAATACATAAACCTCCTGCTAATTTACAGTTCAGAACTGATCAAGAGAAAATTAAAACTTGAAGATTGTTTCTAGTTTACAATATTTTTTAAGTTCCACTGGATTTCTTCTCTTTCAGGGGTGACTTAACAGCAAAGCATGATCATTTATAGGGAGTACAAAGACAGAGGCATCTTGTGGTAGCAAGACATTTGAAACAAATGAATTTTTTATACTGAAAATTCTCTTTTGATACATGAAATAAGCTGAGTATACTACAACTTTTCAAAGTAATTTCAAAACAAAAACTTTCAAATTAAAATACTAAAATGTTTCACTGATAAAAATGTTTCTTATTTTAAAGAATCGTTTGGAGGTTTTACTGACCAAAGCAACATTGTTGGAATTGCATGACTGTTGAAAGAAAAACTGTCAAAAATACTCAGTTCTAATTTCAGAAAACACAAGCAGCTGCTATGAGTTCAAACTACCTAGCAAAGAAATTTAACCAAACAAATACAAGCAAAATCATTGTCTCCTTACAGAGGAATACTGAAAAACTCTCCAGTTGTAGGGAAATTAAAGGGTGCATCGAAATTGCAAAAAGGAAAAGTCAGGACACTTTCTTCCCGTGGTGGTCCCTAAAAAAGACATTAGAAGTAATGGCTGGAAGTGACATAGGTATGTCAAGACTTCTGTCCTGTGGTCAGTCTCCATGCTGGACTTCTTTCGTTCAGTTTCTTCACCTTAAAAAGAAGATACTTCCTATCACTTCCATGAAACATTTGGAGTCTCTGCTAGAAGTATTATCCTCTACTTTCAATACAAATGGGATCCAGAGCAGTATGAAAAATATCTTTTCACTGTTGAGAGGCTTCAGAGATGGTTATAATGCAAAAATGGCCACATCAAGAAAGGTATTATTGTTACTGACCCATGTGACTATTAAATGCACTAGAAATGGGAATGATTACAGCATATTTTCAGGAATCTAGAGAAGTCTATTTTTAAATAAATGCCATTGATCAATACTGGTTTAAATGAAAGGAGGGAAAAAAAGTAAATTTTGAGGATTACAGAAAATTTTTTAAGCCCTACACAACATTGCCTAAGGCTGCTTGACTGAGGGGTCATGAGGCTCAGGGAGATTAAACACTTCAGCTGCGACAACAGATCAAGGTCAGACACCAGCTTTGGAAGAACACCTCACTGCACCCCAAGCTGCAGCTTTTAGCAGCAGCTGACACAGTCTTATATAGGCATATCATCCTTCAGTTTACTGGCATAAAAGCAGCCATGCATGAGATGCTAATCATTACAAGCTACCATAAAAAAAAAGAAAACTCTCTCCAAAAATATTCGAAACAGATGTTGAGTGCAACATTAGACATAGGTCTGTGTTGCCCTTTGGAATGTGAGAAAAACAAATATGCTAGTATTTTCAAGTAGAGAACTAAATTGGTGTGAGTGGATTTACCTCTCTGCATCACAACAAGATCTCTTGCATGATACCAGGTTAAAGAAGAACAATTTTGGGTCTGAAAGGCTGGATGAGTTTGCAGTGACAATTGAGATTGCTACTAACTGACCTGGAAGACATCACAGGCTGCTCTGCCAGACGTCTGGAAAGTCAGACATTTATGGAACAGAGAGCATTCAGTCCAGGAAGTGAGTAGCTCCTATTGCCATTCTTTTTTTGTTAGTATTATATCCTGTCTTCTGAAGACAAAAAATGTTGTCCTAATGCAGATTTCCAAAGATTGCAGAGGAAGGAGAGGATAGATACAAACAAGATTATTCAGTTCTGCTTTCTCAAACATGAATAGTGTTTAAAGTACTGTTTAAAATTATTTGGTTCACCTTTAACCAGAAGACAGACACTTTTCATGTAAACAGCTAGGTAGCTTAATATTTTTACCAAATTACCAATTATAACTACAGCTTCAAGTCAGAACACACTGATTTTTTAAAAATCAAATTTAACACCTTTTAAAAAGATGAAATTTACTAAAGAGAAGGCAAGCATCCTGTCACCTACTTCAGGCTGTAAACTATGATAATAAGGAATAATGAAACATGACAAAAATTTCTGAGATCCCTCATTGAAGAGATAATTAGTAAGGAAGCAAAGCCAAATTAAATACTGCACTTGGCAACACAAGCAGTTTTTGAAGTCATGCTTTCCTCTCTCACAATTGTTTTCAGCTAAACTACAGCCTTCAGATTAATCATAAACCAAAACAATAGTGCCTAGGAAAAATAACGAGTATGGAATAAGAAGGAGAATAAATCATTAATTAAGGGATTAGGGATGTCAAATGTTCCTGAGGACCTCTGACTACCATTGCTGTCCACAGCCAAGGAAGCCAGAAGAATTCAGTTTTTTCCAGGCAGCACTGCAGAGATAGCTGGTGACAATTAGCTCACCTGGCTTGTATCCAAGTAAACACAGTTTCACCTAAATGGGATAAGAATAATCATGCTGCTGTTAGGGACAGAAACATTACAGGCCTGTGAGTTTGAAAGTTCAGAATACAGTATACAGACCTGCAAGGGAGATAAAACAGTGACTAGTAACTCAGACATGTTGAGAAGCTGTAAAAAATTATGGAATTGGGGTGTTCTGGCTTTGTACTTTCCACATGCAGAGATAATTAAGGAGAGGAAACAAGCTCACCACTTTTTCAAGGTGACAGAATTATTTATTTGTGTAATAGAACACACAGTGTGCATACTGGAGGACAGTATAACTCAGATGAGATCCAGATGTGCACACCTGGACACAGGGGTACACACACAGCCACTTAACCTTCATCATGGGGTGGTTGTGACCTGTCAGTGATTCTCTGAGGCCATCTAGAGCATCAAGCAGTCTCTAGCATCCCATCTCACTCATCAAAATAATAATTTTCTTTGCCTTTAAGAAACAAAGTGACTTCCTCAGGATGGTGGAAAATGACCCAAAGAACAGAGACCCATCTACTGCTTTTTGTACCAGTGTCCTTGCACTGCCTGTGCTGCATGCCCCATTCAAACTACTCTGTGTCCCCCAAGAAGTTTGCCCCTCCACCTCCTAGAGCTGCTGAATCTCTCTTTGCCTGTGAATCACATTCTAAATGACTGTGTCTCAGCTTAGCAGTCTGCTTCCTACACTAGCACCAAAAGAAATCCAGAGGGACTTAGCTCTTGCTTCTGCAAGAAGGTTTAAGACTAGATGATCTGTGCTCTTTCACTACTCTCTTCTCTCCAAAAGAAATAATATTCACAGTAACAGGCCAGCATATTTTTCAGTTCAGCAGGGAGAATAGCATTATGCTGTGAGAACTGGACTTACAGGATTCAGAGGAAAGTCAACTTAAAAGGCTGTTCAATCAGAATTGATTACATTTACATTTTACTGTAGATAAGAGAAACCTCCTTTTATGTAATCTCTCAGAAATAACTAAAACATAAGGGGAGGAAAAAAAACCCTGAAACAGCATAATATGGCCATCCTTACACTTCTGCAATGTTAACCCAAAGTTAACCTTGAAAAGAGTATACAAGTCTGCAGCTGGACCTATATTGAAAGCAAGCTTTCCATTCTGCTACTTTTTGCTGAGGTATACTAGTGAAAACAGAATGTTTTCATTGAAAGTGCAGCAATTATTCTGTGTCCTCATCTTTCTTAAGCACACTTAAAAAAATATTTGTGGAGACTTCTTGCAGGAGAAGGAAAAAAATCTGAAATATGATTATGGACCTCAAGAGTGTACCACTTAGGTAAGTGTTATTAGTGCTAATTCCCTCAGAACTGGAGATCAGTTTAGAAAAAATAAACTTCTAACATTTCAACAAATGCATTCATAGAACATCAGAGCTCTGTCAAGACTGGAGCAAATAAGAGAAAATGGGGGGAAAACTGGTTCAGGAAAGAGAGAAAAGCAGAATACATGAAGAATAGTAATAAAGTGGTTAAAATAAACAATGCTGACATGAAAAAATACCTTCCTCCAAAAGTTTGGCCTTCAGGCAATGCATTGATATTAAAAGTAACCTACCAATACCATTTTCACATCAAAGCAGTATTTTATGATTTATGCACCTGCTGCAAATATTGTTTGATATATAATCACTTTGCTAAGCTTTTCATTAAAAAACTGTCCATTCAGGGTGGAATGACGTGATTCCTGACACGAGGCATCATCTATCACATCATCTGCAAATCTTTGACTCCTGGAGTGCTACTCATTTAAAAAGTACAGAGAAAACTACAACTTTAAAAACCACCTATCCCATTATAAAAAGCAAATTCTTAAGAAATTAAAAGGATTTTTAAGAAATTTAAAGCTCTTTTTTTCCCCCAAGCATTTAAGTTGTTGAACCATTCCCATTATCTAGCAACATCTAAGTACTAGTTTATATCACTCCAAATTCCATTTTCAAGTGTTCTGCAACCTTCAACTGCTTAGCATGTTCTTCTGCTTTATAAACAATTACCACAGTGGAGGTAATTCTTAAGTATTTCTGATGGACAGAGCAGCAAAATGCCAACCTACATGCTTTTACAGGCCCTTTATAGTCAAGAGCCTGTGTTTAATTGCTGTTTGAAACTTACACTGTTAAAAAGCATGATCTCATTGTGGTAGGCACGACAGAGATAAATGTCAAATTACAATCTCTCAATACATTCATTTAATTTTAAGTCAGGTAAATAAAAGGGATAAATGACTTAACTCTTCTCTCTTCTTTTCTCAGAAATTGTTCACATTGTTCTACATATACCACTGACATAACTGCTACATGTTATATTTAATTTAATTTATATTTAATTTTCATAAATTATTGCACAGGACTACTAAATAAATGCAGCTAATTCACAAGACTTGAAATTCCATGAGTTATTCTAAATAATTTTTATGTTAATTTAACTTCAAGAGCAAAGGTCTATCTCCTCAAGTATCCACACCTCCTGCTCTCAAATAAACAAAAAAGAGCCATTTTTGGATAGAACCAGTTTTAAGGACAGAAAGAGAAAGCAAATGACCATATCAAAAATTCCAACATGAAACAGGGAATGCCATTATATCACTCTTTTTGGTTACGTTGGGTTTCACACAATCACACAGTCCCCAGTTATGCAGAGATGCTGCTGCAACCATGGAAGTTCAGGTGTCTCTGCATCACAAGCCTGAGATCAAAGTAGGATCCACATGGAAAAGATCAAATGATGTAAGCACACCTCGTATTTAATCACAAGGTGTAGCTGGAGTAAATCAAAAGCAGCCAGGTGGGATCACACAGAATGGGAAGCGAAGAGATGGAGGAAAAGCAAGTGGAGAGGAGCTGGCAGTCCCGAGGAGAGCACGTGTGCCTCCAACCACAGCCGCCAGCACCCTGCTCTGCCTCTCTGGCATGGAAGGGGCCAGTGGTTTTGACCAGTGTTTATCCTTAGGGCAGGAGTCTGATCATAAATTTAGAGGCTGCTTGGACTGTCTATTTGCTCTCTGGCTACCTGAGCAAGTACAGTAGTGCCAATAGTTCATATCAATTAAAACCTGAAAAATATGCTGTATAGTACTGTTGCTAGTACTGCATGAAATATTTCTAATTAATTCTAAATCAAAAGATGTTGTCCAGGTTTACAAAAAAAAAACCAATATTAGTACATTAAAATTATTATTAAGCCACTCTGACCTAGAATTACTTTGAACTCACTGTGCTATCTTTAATTTAGAGAAAACAAATTGCCAACATTTTTGTCACCAATCTGCATTAACCTGAGCAATATTCAAACAGCAATGTTCACAACATGACCAGTGCTGATCTAGTCATTACATCTGTTTGGTTTAGCTCAAATGTTTTGATAATTATACCAGCTCCCAGAGTCATTGTTAACCACTCTAAATATTGTCCAAGGTTTATACAAATTACTTCAGGAGCAGTGTTGCTGGAATGTTTCACACCTGCTGCTCCCAAAGAAGCAATAATTCCCTCTTCATTGTTCAAAGATCAGAGACCAAAAGAGACCTTTACATTCATCAGGTCAGCAGAAGAAAGCTAGGGAATTTTCCACAATTGAATGATGCTACCAAAGGCTTCCTCCTTAATGGCTAATATCAAGGAAACCATTAAGAGCAAACTTGAATAATTAGCATGTTATGACAAATAACACAAAAAGCATAATGAAAAACCAATCAATTTTTCCCATTTTCAGACCTCTTAACAAAACATGAACTGCCAGTTGTCTTGTTCACTGCTCTGTCCTCCAAGCAGCAAGCAGCAAGCCTAACCCAGTGTTCAGGTGAAAGCCTTGTGCTAGTTCACAGACACATGGCTAGTATCTCAGATTCACAAGCATTACAGCTGAATGGATTAAACTGCACTTTTCACTGCAGTCAAGCAGGAGAGCAGACCCGAACCACTCAGCTAATGCATGTAAATCTCTTTTTCTCCACAGTCTTCAGAGTGAGCCTTCATCAAAGTCAGCGTAGTGATCACAGACTGGCAAAAACACACCAAGACAACTTTGCCTGAGCTGCCGCAGGAGCCAGCAGCACTAGAGGGGTCAGCACAGGCTGTACGGCCCTCTCTGAGCTCTGCTCCCAGCAGCTCCCACACCGCTCTCAAGTCCCTGGACATCCCTCTGCCGAGCAGCCCTGAGGCTGCAGGAGAGCCTGCAAAGCTAAAGCGGAAATATGGTCTTCCCACATGCCTAGGAGCTAAAAATGGAAATGCAGAAGAAAAGGCTGCTCTGAATGAAAGATATTAAGGGATATAAGGAAGCCTGGCACAGCTAACACTATTTTTACTAAGGTTTCCTCCGAGTATCAAATAGAATTAAAATTTCATAGATATTTTCTACAAATTCTCAAACCTCAGTTTCACAGTTTCCCCCTCTCTAGCAAATTGACCAATCTGATCTCTTTTTATGGCAAGACTCTGCACTTAGTAGGTGAGGGAAAGGTGATGGATGTGCATACCTAGACCTAATAAAGAGTTTTACATAATTCCATTCTCCATGAGAAACTGGCCTCCCTTGGTGTGGACAGGTGTATGCTTTGCTGGGTTAAAAACTGGATGGTCAGGCCCAGAGGGTAGTAGTAAATGGAACTACATCCAGTGTGGCAGATGGCCACCAGTGGTGTTCCCCAGGGCTCGGTGTTGGGACCAGGTCTCTTTAATGATCTTTATGGATGACCTGGACATGTAGATTGAGTGCACCCTCAGCAAGGTCACAGATGATAACTAGTTGATCTGCTGGAAGGCAGTAAAGCCGTGCAAAAGGATCTGGGTAGGCTGGATTGATCAGCTGAAGGCAGCTGGATGAGATTGAACCCAAGATGAAATGCAGAATTCCACCCTGGGACTTGACAACCTCATTCGGGGCTACAGGCTGGAGCAAGAGTGGCTGGAAAACTGCCCAGTGGAAAAGGATCTGAGAGTTTTAGTTGACAGTCACCAGGACGTCAGCTAGCATGTGCACAGGTGGTCAGGAAGGCCAATGGCATCCCAGCTTGTACAACAGTACAAGCAGGGCTATGGCAGTGACCGTCCTCCTGCCCTTGGCACTGGAGAGGTCACACCCTGAGCCCTGTGCTGAGTCTCAGGTGCCTCACAACAAGGAAAACATCGAGGTGATGGAGCACCTGTCCAGAGAAGGGCAACGGAGCTGGGGAAGGGTCTGGAGCACAAACCACTCCACACTCTCTGCGCGAGGGCGTAAGCGGCCCTAGATCCGGCTAGCTAGTGAGGGGCGAAGGCCAACGCCCCAGCGCATCTGAAGGCAGCCCCCCTCGGCGTCTTGGCCTCGGGCTGGGCTGGGTGATAGCTCGGAGCGGCGCGCTGTGAGACGAATAAGGAGGTGACCACTTGCTGGAGGTAAACTGTCGGTTTATTACAGAAGCACCAACGGGGATGGGCACCACCAGCAAATGGCCCCGAACAGGGGGCGAGACAGGGTTTTAAGGGAAAAAGGGGGGAAAAGGTAGGGAAACCCAGCTAACCAATAGTAATGCATATTTGGAGGTGCTAAACATAATTGACATACCTAAATAACCAACTATTATAAAGCAAAGGAGGGGCCCCGGGACGGCAGCCAACCATAACCCCCAGAGAGAAGAAGGTTCTCGAAACTTGGGAGGAGAAGGGGGTGATTGACTGGGCCCAGGGAGGAGACAACTTTCACTTATAAGGGAAACCAGGGGAGGAGCAGTTACATATCGGCAACTATGAATAGTGAGGTTACCATAGCAACTTAGCTGACAGGGTAGCAGTGGCGGGAAATAGTGGGGAAGGGAGGAACCATTTACAGAAAACAGGAGGATACAATACAGAAAATGGGGGAGCAAACTAAAAAACTTAAGAACACACTACAGCAACTCTCTATACAAATATCTCAAGGGAGGTTATAATGAGGCGGGGAGGGATCAGGTTCTTCTCCCAGGCAGAAAGTGACAATTGTTACAGGGCTTGCAAGAGTTGCAGGAGTGAAGAGATAGACGAGAATGCTGACTTCATGTTCAGAAGGCTTAATTTATTATTTTATTATATATATTACATTATTACTATGCTAATAGGAATAGAGAGAAAAGTTCTCAGAAACTTGCTAAGCTAAGAATAGAAAAGGAATTAATAACAAAGTTCTGTGTCCAGGCAGAAAGCAAGAACAGCTCTGCCGTGAGTGGTCAGTAAATCCAAACATCCACAGGAGACCAATCACAGGTGCACCTGTTGCATTCCACAGCAGCAGATAACCATTGTTTACACTTTGTTGCTGAGGCCACAGCTTCTCAGAAAGGGGAAAAATCCTTAAGAAAGGATTTTCCACAAAAGATGTCTGTGACAGACAATACAAGAAGAAATGGCCTCAAGTTGCAGTAAGGGAGGTTTAGGCTGGATGGAAAATTTCTTCATCAAAATGGTTGTCCAGCTCTGGAACAAACTGCCCAGGGAGGTGGCTGAGTCCTCATCCCTGAAGGTATTTAAAATTTGTGTTGGTGTGTCACTTAGAGGCATGTTTTAGTGGTGCAGTGTTAGGTGTGCAGATGGACTTGATGATCTGAGAAGTGTTCTTCAACGTAAATTATTCTATTTTTTTTTCTTATTAAAAAATACAAAAGGATTAATAAATGCTAAAAAAGAGTCACTAAAAATTGATTCATAATCCAGATCAATATGTTAAAAAACATTTCTAATGGTTTCCAGATTTTTCACCAAATGAATGCAGAGACATTGGAAACACCTCACTGTATTTGAAAAGGATTAATTAATAAATATCATTATTTTATATGGCCTAAGATTTGTTAGAAATCCTGAATTGAACATTGAAAATCTATTATACAAAATGTTTGAAATGACAGAGTAGAAAAGCATGCATAATACTGCAATAAAAATATGCCTGTCATCTAAAAACTTCAAGGGCTTCTCATAGCTGCTTGGATTTTCACAGCAGTGAATTATTAACATTCTCCAAAACCAAAAGCAGAAGATTTTCCCTCTGCAGCTAAGAGCTCTGACAGGTATAATTTAATCACACCACCCAGCCTGTGACACACAGCAGAACAAATCTGACCATGTCCAGTACAGAAATGTTCATCCTGACCAGCCAGCGTTCAGGCTGAATAATGCTTCAGATGAAAAACACAATTCCCTAATGGAACTATTTCAAATATGAAGGAGAAGGGCATTGTAAGAGAGCATATAAATTTCACGGCTCCTTACTCCTTCAGATAAGCACCTTTTCTTTCAAGCAATGATGATCCAAGTAATTTAACAGTTAACATAAAAGTAATGCTCTTTGAATCAAAGTTATGGCACATAAAACTGTTTCTTTATCCTCTGATATGGTCAGCAACAAGAACAGTAGTGCCTTTAGGAAATGTGAGTATAGCAAAACAGAGGATGATAATAGCACAAATATTGCTACCATAAAGACACATAACAGTGTCAACTTGATGGTTTCCATTTGCTCAACACATAAGTCAATTAAATTGATTTTACTGGAGTCAAGGAATATTAACAATTTTCATGTTAGAAGAATAGCAGTGTGCAGATAACACCATGTGATGTGGCTGCACCTAGCAACTAACACCATCTCACAACAGCTCACATTGTTATATCCTCTTTCTTCTAGTTTGCTCTTAGGGTTTCATAATTTAATCCAATTTTTGATTTTTCTATCCTTCTTAAAGCAAAATATTGTGTCAATATGGCTCTCTGGAAACAACATACTTTCAATGACTTCAAAGTTTTCAGTGTATTTCTTAATCTCTGACTTTTATCAAGATGAGAGAAGTCTTCTATAAAAATATATCAATGAGAAAAGCAATTATTCAAAAAATTATTTTCAACTTCAGAAATCTGAGAATCACCAACCTGGATTTTACTCTGCAGACATCTCAAGAGGACAAAAAAGTGCATAATTTTTCCCTGTTACCAGAAAAATGATCATTACAAGGGGGCAGAGTTAAATGTTGGCAAAACACCTTCAGAACTTACTGGGATAGCTTCCTTGGGACAGATGAAGCCCCAGACCACATGATTTGCAATGTTAACCCTTGGAATAAAAGGGGCATAACCCAGTCCCTTGTGGAGATCTAGACACTGTGGTATTTGATACAGCAGGGGGCTTAGTAAGACATTCAAAATTTTGCAGCAGAAAGGATTGCTGCTATTAACAAAGGGTATTTGAAAAAGCGTAAGGTTACATGTTTGTTTGTTTCCAGAGCAAGATTACTCATTCCCTATTGCAGCTTTTACTGTGGTCAGTTTAGTGCAATAAAATCAGAGACTGGTTATCAGCAGATTTCCCTCATACATGCGCTGAATCTTAAACAGAAGAAACCACATGTTTAAGAACACAAGTCAGAAATGCCATGGGCTTTGTAAAAGACATTTTATCTGTGAAAATCTTCCCTCTGATCACAAAGCATGTAAGTTGTGGCTACTGAGATTTTAACTAGAGCCAACAGGAAATTTTTCTTAACTCAGCAATGTACTGTTAAAGCTACACTTAACGAGGAACTTACTTGGTACTGGCAACTACGTACAACTACGAATGGAGATGGGACAATCTGGACTAGTGACAAGATTCCAACATGTACCAGCTCCAGTTTGATCAGATTATCTGAGTTTTATTAGCTTCTTGGGAATGCATATGGTCTTAGTGCACTGCTACTGTTCTATGAAGTTCACTGAAGAGTGACACAGGTTGTATTTCCTGCTGATACAAAGAAGAACTTCCTAAAAGGCCAGAAAATTTTCACAAAGTGCACATCTCAGAGAGCCATTTTAACAAGTGAAAAATTGAAGAAAATAGTAATTAGTAGCTTCTTCGGTGAGAAACCACCAAAATTGTTATTACCACCCACACATGGCATCTGTGATACCAGAGAATCCAAGAATTATATATGCATCAGAAAGAAATCTTGCAGCACTTCAGCACCAAGACAAAATAGTCCTCCTGACTAATACATGTAGATTCTTTCATGTCAATCTATCATTGAAATTACTCGTGAATTGTTAACAAATCAATCTTTCCAACAATGTAGGTATTATCTTTGCTAAATAAACACTACATTTATATCTAACAGGGGAATTTTCATTCTACCTCTTGCAGGAGATTTAATGCATTCTTGTTATTAATGATTCATAAACTTTCCCTTGGATTTCACTCCTTCTGCTGCTGAAGGTTCTTTTTTAAATTAGTTCTTCTGTGACAGATATCTATGCATCACTTTAAAGAGATGTTTTTGCAGGGCACTGTCAGCACATTGGGAAAATATTTTAAATATTCAAGAGATTATTACTAATGCAACAAAGAACATCATAGTAATAAATGAAAAAATACAGCATTGGATCTAAAGCCTATTTTTGCATTATTAGAAAGAAACTCCAGTCCATGCATTCCTGATACTTTCAGATGTTCCAGACCCAGTTTCATAGAACTTATTATATACCTTTAGTTTTAAAAAGACTGGAATTCTTACACACTTCTAGTCTCAGCATCATTAGACCATGGCTCTCCTGAGGAAATGGGAAATTGAAAGATAAAACAAACTCCTAGTTCTTTGCACAGTAGAGCAGAACTTCAGAAATTTAGTTTAAGAACATGCACTATTCATCTGTCATATGGCATGAGCAAGTCAGGTAGATTCCACGTACCAATCCTTACTCTGATGAGTTTAAAAGTTGAGAAAATGAACACTATGTCAACAACACCAGCAGGAAGATAAATACTGGGCAAGCACTGCCCAAGGAAAGTACTGGTACCTTATCAACAACTGAATCTCCATGGAAGAGCTTTTTAAAAAGCTCTAATTTAAAAAAAGCCCCTAGACATAATGCCTTTTTTAAAGATCTCTGGAAACCAGATAATCAGAAAATTAAGGATAAAAAATAACAGTTTTAACCAGTTGTAGCTTCAACCTAGAATAATACTGTAATTACTTCAAGTTAGAAGGTATACACCTGCATTTTTTTAGTCCTAAACTTTTATCTCGCTGTGTATGAATGAAAAGTAAATTTAGCATTATCACAGAGAGATGTACTGGAGGAGAGCATTAAAGTTTGAGCCCCCCAAAGAAACCTTTCTACCTGACTGAACAGTCAGAATGGAGTTAATGTTCACCTACAAATCTGTAAACAGCATTCTATAGCAGTGGTCATCAGTTCTTTCTGTCTGGCTGGATTTTAATTAAACAAAAATTTCCAAGGATCTTCTTATCAGAGCCTGTTCTTCTGGTTCTGTGGAATGATTGATTAGCATCCCTCCACTCTTACTTTGTAACAGTACTAGCAATCAATGAAAGCAATTATGCTTATAATAGAGTACACAGAGAAACACAAGATTTGATGACCCTTTAAAACTTCAATTATCCCAGCAGCTAAATAATATTGCTAAAACACTCCACCTATATTAATGATTTATTCTGCCAGCCAGTCCTATTGTGCTTAACTACTTGCTGCACTAATTAGACAAGGTTACCTAGATTTTCTGGCTTTTCACACGTTTTTGGATAACAGAACATTGCCCTCACAGGTTTTTGGTGGGTAACAACTGGTAGCATTGTGCCTGTCACTGTGTTTGTATCAGAACATTATTTCATCTTTTAGCCATAAAGAATACCATGAAAGCAATACTGATATTCCAATTGCACAAGACACAAACACCATTTCTGGACAAGAAATACATTTTCCATCATCATTTAATTGTTAAGAAGCAGTTACACAGAAGGCAGCACTGAAATGTGTGTTCAGATGAGAGACCTGTGTCTACATTTATGGTGGATTTTACCACATGGACCTCAAAAGTTTAAGCAATGTACTTCATGCTTTCCATACCTCATGAACCTGTGAGGAGCACATAGAGATACTTGATTTCATGCAGACAATAGATCGGTGCCTGAAATAACTAAAACTTTGGCTTCATTTGCCTACTCTCCTTCTCTCCAGCTCCCTCCCCATGGCTTGAATGCCCAGACGAGCTCCCAGATTGCCAAACAGATGAATCAGAATGGGTTTTAACAGGCAGCCTCAAGACTGCCATCTGAGATTATCAGGACACTTTATATATATACATATTTTAATACTACTCCAAGCATCAAAGAAGGAATTGCAGTACCTTTGTGTGTACATGCAGGGTACACACAAAATTAATGCATTAATTAATTCCAATCTACAATAGCATTGCCTGTTAATCAAATCAGAATTTCAAACTGTATACATTTGCATATTCCTTCATAACCACCAAAAAAGGCATAAAAGTAGAGTGTTTAAAGGTGCATTGCTGCTTGGAGTTAAAGAGTGATAATACGGAGTTTTTGACGAGCAACTAAGCCTTATACATAGCACTGAGTTTACTAATTACTAACAACATCCAGGCCCATTTTTTAACAGCTGAATTTCACTAAATGATAATTGCTTCTGCAACTGTCACCTGAGAAGTTTAGAACTGATAATTCTGAAAGTGGTTTGTAGTGCCATGTTGACTTCAGTTACTTTACACAACATTTGCCTTGCTCCAAAATAACCCTTAAAACGCACTTAAATGCTAAAACTGCAAGAAAGAAGTATTAGAAGAAAATGTGAGAAGTACTGTCTGCCCAAGGTCTTCTCTGGTAACAGAACCAAGGGGCCAGGAGTCCTACAGGTGGTTTGAAGATAGAATTTTCTTCAGTCCATTATCAGCCCTGTGCAAATTCATAGAACTTAAAATATTTTGTTGTCTACTTTTAGATGCCCTTCATACAACAACTCTAAGTCAATCACATCAGTGACTACACCATCAAAGTGCAGACTGGTTCTTTCAGGAATTACTTAAAAATAAGTGAAAATAACATAATGTAGTATGCCTTTTGGTTCCCTCTGTCAATCACTTAGCAACAGAGTGACAGAGTGCTCCATAAAACAGACATGTTAAACCTCTAGGAGAGCATAGAAAAGATGTTTAGAGACAAACTCTTCACGATGGCTAAATTTGTATGTAAAGCAGGCTTTGCACCTACCACCTAGAAGTGTTTCTAAACCCAGGACCCCACTTTCATTTTTGGTCTCTTCTGAGGGGGGAAAGAGCAAACTCTGTGGGAGTACTGTTAGCTTGGTATGGGTTAAATGTCTCCATTTTCATCTACTTAAAATAGCATTTTATCAGCCCTCAAAACCAATGTTCTATGCAATTTTTATACTAGCTACAAAATCTCAGAAACCATGAAAGCTTCTGACAGACCTATGAAATTCTGAGAAGGCACTTAAGAAAAATTACTGTCTAACTGGGTGTAGCAATACATTTACTATTGGAGCTTAGAGCTGAAACACACATAAATTGCATTACAATCATGTGAGTCCAAAGCTGTTATAGCAGAACTGTTACATGAAGAGCTATGAAGATACATTACAGCCTCTGGTGTCTAAACCACTGTGAAAAATAATTTCCTTTGGTCTCCTAGACCTTCACTAGAAAGATTCCCTGTGTGCTGCAGACTCTCTCAGTCGATCTTAGTAAGACTGACTACTACAGTTACAGAAACTGCCATAAATAAACGAAAATTCCTTCACTAATCATAGTCCTGCTAGGAAATAGCAAGAGGCCCTCACATGATCTCACACCATCAAGCAGGGATTTGATTAACTGAGCGCTTGTCCTCTGATGAGTGGTTTCAGCAGCTCTTTTTGGAATTCTGGAAAATTAAATAAAAGCATGTCATTCTGACTGTAAATTGTTATCTCCTTACAAAATAAGGTATTTTGATAATAAACAACACTGGCCTCAGATTCTGATAATGAAAACTACTGAAATTGCAGGATCATTAAGTGGCCTGGAATTAATCAACACACTCGAAGTTGCAAAAAGCATGCAGATACATGTATCTTTTTTGAAAACAGAGAAAAAAGCCCCAAAATCTCACACTAACTTTGAATGACCACAAATGTTTTATTTTCCTCCAGATATGAATAAGATCAGTTATCAAAAGAATTCTGTAAAGTGAAACTGGACCTTAGTCTGTGGTCACCATTGGCAGCCTCAGAGATAGATGATTTCTGGGCATTCACTTAAGCCATCTGAATCAGTGTTGTGCATCACAGACCACACAGGGAACATTTCTCCACATTTTAAAGCCTTCCTTTTCAATTCAGAAAAAGAAAAATGACAAGTGGTCATGACAAGTAGTTTTTCCTCCTTTTCTACATTTACAGTTTTGCTTGTTGTCCTTGGTCACACATGTAAAAACAGACTGAAAAAATAATCAGAAATTCATTTAAAGTATCTTTTGAGCTAGGGAAGTTGTATTTTTCCTGATACAGTCCTCAGATGGACTCATTTTGTCTTCATGAAAAAAGAAACACCTAAAAACCCCACATGTATTATTACATTCAGTCAGAAACTCTGCTACCTTTTATCTTCATTTCCTAACAGGATTACAAGGCTCTCAGCACCAGAGCTATTATGAGCTCAGATAAGGTTACAGCAGATATCCATTGCATTTCCCATTGTTCATGAAAATCAGGCTGAGATTCTCGCAGCAGAAGGCTGAACTGTGCAGAGCACAGACCAGCTGGGGCAGAAGAGAGGCAGAGGCTGAGGAGCTGGGAACAGAAAGGTCAGGCAGCCCCACAAGCCTCATGGTCTTCATCTCAATGGAGACACTACGAGTGCAGAACAGCACACAAAGTGCAATGTAAGAGGAAAAATACTTGTGTACTGCTTTGAAATCTAACCTAGGCACATTGATTGAAAGAGACAGCAACTCAATTTCTATTTTCTATGTGTACTTGCTGTCCTAATAATTTTGGAAACACTAACCAGATTGTAGACTCTTCGACTCTAGTGTGAGATGAGCATGGTTCCTTTCTTTTTCTTTGTAAATGTGAAGGAACACAAAACTATTTGGTTAGAGAATGTAAAGAAACCTCAACAATTCACTACAATTGTTTATTTAGCATTTACAGTAACATACTCCTTTTTGTGTGGGCTGCAGTTAGAAACACAAACTGAGATAGGAAAACAAACATGTCTACTTACTCCCTTTTTTTTCTTAGTTCACAGTAGTACTGGAATCATAACTGTAAGACTTTTATGGCTGCTTCACTTGTCACGACATTGAGCGAGATATAGATGAAATCTAGGTTACCACAATGGGGCTTTCTTTCCCATTCCAAATCCAAATCTTCATGAACTACTGAGTGCCACATTAGCCTATGTTCATACTTCTGACATGCCTTCACAAGACAATTGGCAAAATGCAAGAAGAGCTCAGGCAGGAAAAGGGAAAAGAGGAAGAACTGGTTAAAAAGAAATTACAAATTCTGTACACCAACTTGCTGATATTTTTTAAAAACTATTTTATGACAGTGTGTAATTATATGCTTCTATAATTCGAAATTCAGAAACATTTAATCTTAACCTAAATTATATATTTATTCAAATGTGGGTATTCTCAACTGTTCTTTCAGCTTATGTGACTTTTGATTCCAGAGGAAAAAAGGCACTTGACATCATCAGGGCAAATGTAGCATAGGGAAATATAAGGAAATTAGTATTCTAAAATGGCTCTTAGAAAGATGCACACACCATTACACCATATAATTCAGACAATTTCGCATATTATTAAACCTTGCTTGATGCTATCTTTGAGACACAGTGACCTTTCAATAGTGATTTTAGATAGCAGACAATGGGAACTTTGATAGTATTTACTGAGAGACACAACAGATACACCTCTCAGAGCTCAGCCTGCCCACTCATCTAAGGTCCTGTCATGCCAGTTTAGTGAACTGATTTTAGGCAGATGAAGCATTTGAATTGTATCATGAGAGTAATATGGAAGTCATATAAAAGAAACCACATTCACAGCCTACTTTATTCTTCCTAATCGACTTCATACCTGCTGCTGTCTGGTGCTTTCTAGGTCAGTCTGCTGAAAAAACAGCCAACAGCCTGAAGGACAAAATTTCTTACTGCAGATGAATTGTGGAGAACTCATTCTCATGCAAGTAGGAAGATATCTGCACCAACTGAAGTAGAATTTAAAAATCCATAGCAGGAATGTGGAGATATTAGTATTTCCTTTTCTCCTGGCTTAAGCAAGATCTTTCTCCATGCTAGGAGGCTGTGCTATGTGAAAACGAAGTCATCACCTTCTGAATGCTACTCTGCTAAACTATTTTAAAATGCCCATTTATCCGCCTTAGAATATTTTATTTATTGTATCACTGAATCCTCCAGTTTCATAAAGCTTTTTAATTTAACAAATTAACTCCTGACTGATAAAGGACCGTTTACAGGGAATGCTACCCAATGAATACAAATAACTATTAGGAGTGAACTCCTCTAATGGGGGGTGGGAATAAGTCTTAGAGGAGACAACATCCAAGTTCCTCTGCCTGCAGTTGCTCAAGTATACCGCTCTCTCACGCCTCTGCTCCTCGCCACTTCTATCATTTTAATATTCTCTGAATATGAACACACTTGTCAACTTTTAAAGAGCTGTTAACTGTAATTATTGATGGTAGCTGGAAGGTGTATTGAACTACTTTGAAGCAAACTAATTAAGAACAATTCCACTGACTAGAAAGCATAAACTTTCCCCATCCGTTATTACTGCTCCCCTCCTTTAATTAGAAAAACCATAAATGACTGAAGAGGACACATGTCAGTGGAATCACAATTTACTTTTTGGAGGATTGCAAGCCAGCAGGAAGACTGTAATGAGTGTAAGGAGAAGGGAAAAGAGAAATAAAATGATACTATGCCATGTGTAGCAGTTACTCACTTATTCCAGAAAGATGAGCAACTGAATTCTTATGTCAGCATCATGAAATTGAAGTCCAGACTTTACATTCATGTCCAGGCAACACCTTTTTCACACTATTAATCCAAACACTGTAAGGCACATATGGCAATTCAGGACAGACAATCTTCTACTCTACATTAAAGAGATTATATGCACTACTAAGAATCTTACTGCTAAAATGCTTGCAAAAGCCTCCTTATTTTCTACTAAATTTTGCAGTCTCACTGAAGAGTTATCTGAGCTGCTTGGTAAACAAGTGTGGCTTTGCAATCCAAGGCACTCATTGCTGGCAAAGAATATTCAAAGAAGCAGCTACCCTGAAAGAAAAGGGTGTTTCACTGTTGCATGCCTTTAGGACTTGCGCTACAGAGGTATTTTTGCATGGATATGATAAGAAAGGTCTCCAAAACCATTCCAGACAAAAGAGACATTAAAGATTTGAATACACAATACCCTGAATCAGGAAGACTGTTCTAGATGAAAACAGCTGTCAATCATCCACGCTCAAACAACCACCTTCCAAAACGGCCAACATTTCTGTCCATGGATTCTCATAAAAATACTGAGTTTGCTACTTGTTTTTGAGAATACTACCCCTAAAAGCCAGTAACCAAAAACAGAATGTTTCCAAGTACTAGGAAGAAAATGAAAGCCAAACCTTCCAAACCACACCATGTATATATTTAACACAGCAAACTGACCTTACCTGCAGCAGTAAGCAGGTCAAGTTACTAACTAGCATCACCTAACTACAACATTCTTAGGTTAAATACATTGGACTAGAAATAAAATCAACATGCCAAAATAATCAATAACAGCTACTGAGGCCATAAAACAGATGAAATAATTAAACACCTGAGTTATACTCCTAAAAAGTCTATCACAATACTGAGAGGTGTGCTCAGGGAGCCTGGGTATGCAAAAGGAAGAACAGGACTTTCCGTTCCACTCAAGGTTAACATCTGTGACCAGTTCACTGTGTGGGAGAAAGCTGAAGCCAGAGTAAAGATCTTCTGTTCAGCTGAAACTATGCAGGGTAGAAATTACAAGAGTAGTTATAAATCTTTCATCCTCAACCAACACATACCAAGACATTTTACTAAATTATGTTCTTTAGTAATCTCCAACTTGTGAAATTGCAACAAATTTCAGTATTACTAATTTACCCCATCTGAATATTTTTGCTTCTTACTTAAACAGAGGAAATAAAAAATGCTTGCTAACACTCTGTTCCTTCATTGTGAAGCAGTACTTTCAGATTTCAGACTTTGTATGAGGTTGAGGGGAAAAAAAACAACCACACCTGCTGAGAATTATAAAACAATGTAACTTAAAACAAATACCATATTCTTATATGGATGTATTGGTAATTGCTTTCCTAGTCTCACAGTTGGTCACTCACAGTTCCTTTTTCTTTAATACACATAGTTTTATGGCAGTATATATGGATTTATAGGCAGGAAATATGTATGCAAAAAACCAGGGGTTTTGGTGTACCAAGTTCATGCATAAAATTACAAAGCTGAAATCAATCTATCTCTCTTTCTCATGCAATTTCTTCAGAGAAACTAACAGAAGATCCCTTTACCTATTTGACACAAACCTGCTTGATAAACAGAAGCTGGGCAGTACAGGCAATTATTATGTCGTATTATATATGAAAACGACTGCTATGAAAAAAGTAAATGGTAAGTGGTAAAAGGACATTTCTTAGATAATTTCTACTTGATGGCCTCTTTAAGATGGCAAACTTCTTATTTGTTCTGTTTCCCATCAATTCATGATGTGAATTACATTAGATACTTGTTGACATACTTCATGTTTCTCCACCTGAACCAAAGCATGGCTGATAGCACAGCTGTGAAGAAATAAATTTATTGAGAATATAACTTAGTATTAGAACATGTACAATTTATTCTCCAACTGCCAAGCTCATCTGCAGCCCCACAAGGTTCTTTAATGGCTATAGTCTGCTCACAAAGTCAGGAAATGGAAGTTTTGGGACAAAAACAACCCAAAGAATAAAAAATTTCATCTTGTAAAAGATCCTCTAATCAAGAAGAAAAGCCTCAGATGGTCTGAATTCTTCCATCTCTAAAAAGTAACACAACAGAACACATCTGAAGGTGAAAAATGAGATAACTGAGCATGCAAAATGTTGGTCACTTTGATGAAATCAAATTTTCAGGTGTTCATGTGACAATCAGTGACTAAGAGCATACATTGTTTAGGAATATATATAGCTAGAGATGCTAACTCAGTTCTGGCCGTAGGTTGAAAATGAGGAATTCACTTCCATCTTTCCCTTTTGCCATGATGCCTGCCCTTAAGAGAATGAATTTACATGAAGAACAGTTTGGCGTTAGTGACGGACTTTGGTGCAGTGCTAATGCCTCTCACATGAAAAAGCTTCCTCTAGACACTAAATGTTAACCACTTTATGATTTACAAGAGTAACATATGAAAATGGCTAATCAATATGAGTTCAAAGTTCCAAGAGGTTTTTTCTGCAGAAAAAAAACCCCACATAATGACATGATGTAAGTAAATGGAATTTACTTCCATCTTCCAGTTATTTTGATACCATCATGAGAGCTTGAGACAAAGACTATTCGTTTAAATAATAAACCAGATAGACTCACAGAAGCTAAGTCTATCTAAGGCAAGATGAATGAAGACTGACAGACGCATAAAAGGAGATATTAATGAAGGCTATTGGTTTAATTTTCTTCAGAATTAACATAGAAATATATGCTTCTTTTTAAGAACTAAATACATTTCATTTAGGTAAAGAGGAACAATCAAAAAAGTATGATTCTCTACCATTGCTGAGAAACTAAAAAGGGACAATAATAACAGTTATTTTCATTTTGTAACTTCTGTCTACAGCAATTAAATCAGCTTGTGTATTAGCAGTATAATGAATCAGTACACTGGTATTAACTAGCCTGCAAATGCAAATCATCGCTTCTGAACTAATTGAGTTTCAATCTTCTACAGTTCTTCACTGATGTGGTAGACGATCAAGCAGTTCAGAGTTTGGCATAGTCTTTCAGGATCATTTCCAGTTTCTGGCTCAGCATGATGTTCCCCTTCACTTTTAGTTTACCAGCAAAGAATGCCTAAAAAAAAAACAGAAGGGAAAAACATGTATTCAACTGTTTACTAACAAACCAAAGAGTCACTGGAATAAAATAAGAAGCCAAAGAATGGTTGTTTAGCACTTAGGAGAAAGCCTTTAGTGCACAATGCTTAACTGGTTATCAGTTATTAAAAAAACCTGTTCAATTCTAATGCCATCCACAACCAGATTGTTTTATCTATAGTGCAGAGAAGACCAACGCTGTCACTCATGAGAAAAAAATTAAATAAAATAAACACAAAGCAACTTCAGTGGCCTCTGTTCCCTTTCCACATATAGCACAGAGCATTTCTCCAACTGTAAGAAAAAATGCCTTCACAGAATCTGATGGAAAAACTTCAGCAGGGCACAAAAAATAAAGCTCCCAGCATCATCCCCTCACATTACAAATATCCATATTTCATTATAAGAAATGAAAAAATGGATTGAAAAGGCTATATAATGAAAATTAAAGACTAATGAAAATGTAAGCTACAGACTCAAATTCCTACCAAATACAAACATATACTTGAACAATGTATTACACACATATGCCAAAGAAATGCAGTGGCTTTACACACAGCATATTACAACAAACAGGAAATAAGCAACATTTAGTTGCATTTGCAAAGTCATAAATCAATCAGTATTTTCACTTCAATGCTGATATATTACATTTTTATTCTCCCTACTTCAAAGACCCTGTTTCAATCTAGTTCGTATTTTTTTTTAAACTAGTTTTGCTTCACAATGGCTTTGGAGTTTGAAAGCCCTTTGAAAGTTCCTTAAATGTTCTTTTGCATAGTTCCATTAGCTTGAAATACATTCAAATAAAGAATAGAGAGAGCCAGCAGAAAAGAATTTGAATAGATGCTTTGAGCTTCTTTAGATGGAAAACTTCACAAAAACTCAAAGGAAACATTAATGCCTAAACATAGATGATGTTCCTGAACTGCAATCACTTTCTTTAGCATTCTGATGATTACACATCAACATCTTGTTTGTTTATGCTTTATGACTGCTGTATACAGAGGGTCACAAAGGATTTTACTCATGTGGTATGTAAGACTTATAAAAAATATTCACCATGATCATTAGTCTCCAATTTACAATCAAAGTCTCCAACAACTTCTGCTTGAGATCAAAGAAAAGGAACTGTTTGATACATGATGAGCTTTAATTAAAGTTTTCATTTGCTCAAGCTTTAATCTGTAAGCTGACATATTAAATTTGTGACAGTTCAATTTCCTTTTACACAAGGCATTTTTATTAGTAAAATTAGTCATTTGGAGTTGATTACTCCAGGAAGCTAAAATGGCAGACCCAGATTACAGACCTTCCTTAAATCTGTATTCCCCTGAAAAATATCCTGATTTAGGTAAATTTTGACCATCTAAATGCATGCATTGTCTTGACATTTCTCTGTGCTGCACTACTAGCAATAAATCAGACCACTGCAACAAACATCAACTTCCTGCAACATAATCAAAACAGCCTGAATGATTAAACTGACAAACCTAAACTTGTATACTGTGAAGTACCAGGAAGTAAACAAACTCCTAACTTTGCACTGCCAGGCTTTATGTCACAGAATCACAGTATGTTCTAAGTTGGAAGGAACCCAGAAAGATAATCTAGTCCAACTCTAAAGTGAACAGCCTGTACACGTATTGAATCCACAACCTTGGTGTTATCAGGGCCCTGCTTTAGCCCTTTGTGGTTATCTTTGTCTTAAGATAATAAAGATAGCATAAATGCCCCCTCACACTTTCTGGCTAATTCAGTATAAGATACTGATGTGCTTATACCTTATCTGACACTGGTCTCCACTGTCAAAACATCCCAGGGTTTAGGATTTCAGAATGCAAACAGTCATGAACCACAGCTTGATGTAAGGCAAATAATATGTCTACATACAAGACAGTATGTCTGTGACACCCAGGCTTTACCTTTTGGGGGTTAACCTTTTGTTGTACCACATCCATGAAATCCTCATCTGAGAGAGTGAAGATAGTGTCAGCAGAATTTCTGGCAGGTCCCTGATACACTGCTCCAGAGCCATTCTTTAAGTCAATTGCTGAGAAGCAAGAGCAAAGACAGTTTAATTTCAAAATAAAGATAAAACTTTCAGGCTTAAGAACAGCACTTTCCTTACCTATTATTATAAAGCATCCAGTCTAAATTATTAGCTATCAGCTACTCAGAAAATAAATGAGGTATAATTCTTCTTCATCAATGAAAGAAAATAAAAAATTATTCCTGCACTGAAAGGGGAGGGTGTTTACAGCAAGGACTTCAAAATTCTTGCTGTGATGGTAAATCTATTTTTGAATGACACCTAAGATGCACAAGGTATTAATTAGTGCACTTACTGCAAAAATGTTCAAGTTAGTAATAAAGCCCCAAAGTTCAAAACCAGCATCCTGTAGTCAGACAAGGCAAATGTAGTGGTGTTCAAACACACTGCCTATTTTCCCTGGTCTGTCCCCCAGGCAACACAATATAGCCTATTCTGCTTCATGCAAGGAGTGTTTAAAGCCTTGCCAATTATCTGTCTTTCTCTCCTGGAAAGACAAAAATTCCTCCAAGTGTCTGTAGCGTCAGAGTGTTCTTTTCCCACACCAAATGACCTGCCAAAATAATCTACTACAAAGCTAACACCATCAGGTTTTGTGTCATGTTTAGAAGAGTATTTTGACAGGATGTGCTCTGCTGAGTCATTCTCAGATTTTGCAAATTCCTGTCTTTCCTTTACACCTTTGCCTCTTGATCCATCACGCCCCCATCCCACACATTATTCATGTGAATATTCCTGTAATAACATGGCACCTCTAATCACAGAATCATGGATGACAGTTAGTTGCTCTTCATGGACAAATTTTAAGGCCCTTGCCTTAAAAGAGAGCTTTATTTCTGCATAAACTATCTTATGTGCCACTTTTTTCCAAATAATTTTTGACAGGGTAAGGGGAACTATAGAGACTGGGAGTAGCTTTAGCGTAATTAAGTCTTTCATTTTCTGAAATCTGCTTCAAGCAATATTTATCCAGTTACAACAGAACTAGAAGGGGACTTAAGTATACAGCATTGCTCAGTGAGAAGTGACATATTGGATTATTATTTTCCAGTTGATTTTAAGGTAAATTATATATCCTGGAACAGATTTAATGCATATCACTAACTTCAAGCAATATGGGAAGAAATTTAAAAAGGTTACTGAGCACCAGAAATTATCTGTACATTTGTGTTTGTGGGTAGGGGCCATGTAACAACATCCTTGTGGCCCAAACCAGCTACTATATGATCTAACATACCTGAGCCTTTAACATTGCTCATGTAGGTTATGCAGGCACAGACCATTATTAGGAAAACAAAAATCAAAAAAATAATCTACTGAATCATGAAATGCAAGCCAAACACACCAACTAAAGTCTGAGAGTGGATACCAGCTTTTAGACTAAGCTAACCAGTGCTTTTAAAATACTCCTTTACCCAAATGCTGCTAATGTTAAGCACCATACTAGTGCAGCCAAACTGTTCCCTTGGAGACAAACAGCGAGGTCAGCAAGCACTACAGATTAATTCACAAAACACAGACATGGTGTCTAGGATGCCTGCAGTTCCTAGCCAACTGTTTTAAATTACTTCTGGACCTTAGGAATCCCTTTTTGTATTTCATTCTGCTGGCAATAATTTTTTTTCCTGTCCCAACCATTCCTACACTGCTCCAGAAGTGAGCCAGATACTGGAAGCCTGACATACTGTCTCCCAAGACACAACTTCTCATTCTTCACTAAATACTGGCTGAAAAGAAATTTTGATGTACTTTATTGAAAATACTGATCCATCAGTCTCATCAGAGTCAGGTTTAGATGACAAAAACAATTGAATAGGTGTAATGGCTCAGAAAAGTTCTCATAACCCTTAAGTATTATTTTGAATATGGTACATAACTAACAGCCGTTACATTGTTGTGCATTAAGATATTACTTAACATTAGTACAGTCCTTGTTCTCCTTCTCCATTTCCTAGCGAAATCCCAAGACCATCATTTACCGTCACTATCTACAACTAACACTAAGCTCTCAAAGCACAACCACACGTTTAACATTGCATAATCATGGCACCCATAATCAAGGTAAATCTTTCATGTTTACAGAATCACAGAATGATTAAGGTTGGAAAAGACCCACTATCTTAACAACTAGACTCCAGCACTAAATGAGAAATACAGCAGTTTCATGAACACTTCCAGGGATGGTGACTCCACCCTGTCTGTGAAGACATTTCTCCTGAACATGAATTGCCCATGCTGCAGTCTGCGGATGTTTCTTCTTGTCCTGTCACTGGTTGTCCTGTCCCAGAAGCAGCACGAGAAGCCAACCCCCACCTGGCTACAGCCTCCATCCAGGCAGTTGTACAGAGCAGCACAGGAGTCTCCCTGAGCCTCCTTTCCTCCAGGCTGAACTACAGCAGCTCCCTCAGCTGCTTCTCACAGGAGGTGAGCTCCAGACCCTGTCCCAGTTGCATTGCCATTCTCTGGACTCACTTCACCACCTCAAAGTCTTTCTTGTGAGGGGCCCAGAACTGGACACAGCACTTGAGGTGTGACCTCACCAGTGCCACATACAGGGGGACAGTCACTGCCTGCTCCTGCTGGTCACACTGTTGCTGATACAGGCCAGGATGCCACTGGCCCTCATGGCTACCTGTGCATACACTGGCCCATGTTCAGCAAATTGTCATCTAAAACCTCCAATATTTTTCCACTGGGCAGCTTGCAGCTTTCCAGCCACTCTGCCCAGCCTGTGGCACAGCCTGGGGTTGTTGTGACCCAATGGCAGGACCTGAAACTTGATCTTGCTGAACCTCAATGGGTCCTTGGCCCACTGCCCAGACCCTGCCCAACCTGCCCAGATCCCTCTGCAGAGCTTTCCAACCTTCCAGCAGATCAACACTTGCACCCAAACTGATGTCACCTGTGAAAGGGCTGAGGGGACACTCAATTCCCTCATCCAGACCAACAACCATGATATTGAAAATATGAGACAGGACTGGCCTCAATACTGAGCCCTGGGGAGCACCACTTGCGACTGGCTCCACCACTCCCCAGGCCCAGCCACGCAGCCAGTTTTTTACCCAGCAAAGATTATGACTGTCCAAACTGTGGACTGCCACTTTTCCCAGGAGAATCCTGTGGGACACAGTGCCAAAGGCTTTGCTGAGGTGAGTCACCTGGTCATAAAAGGAGACCATATTGGTCAGCCAGGACCTGCCGTTTCTACACCTGTGCTGGCTTTGATCCTGGCCCCTTGGCTCCCAGATGTCCTGAGTGATTGCAATCAAGATGGTCTGATCCACAGTCTTGCTGGATACCAACCTCAAGCTGATCACCTCAAATCCTGAATCCCACCTCAAGCTAATCCTTACTAGTTACTAGAAATTCTAAGTAAAAAAAAAAAGCAAGGAAAAAAAAAAGAAAGAAAAAAGAAAAGGACTGATCTAGTGGTACATTCTTTTCCCAAAAATATCAAAAAGGTTATTTCCACTTCCTCTAGATTCTTTTTAAATAACATGAAGATTTTTGATAAGGAAGAAAAAAATGAGGCAGCCACAAAAGCGAAACACTCTGACAGCAAAACTGTCTTTTCTATAAAAACACAGAGAACAAACAACAGAATTATTGTTACTTGATCCATCCCTTTTCATAGGCTGCATCATAAATGAGTTGACCTCTCTAATACAAGTAGTTAAAAAAAAAAGTGCCACTGTGGACCAAGAGTGATCCAAAATATATCAGATATTAGTATTTAGCGAAGGAAAGTAACTCCCCACTTTATAAAGAATGAAAAGCTACCACAAAAACTTGTTCATTCTATTTTTTTTCAGGGCAAAAAAACAAATAGAAGGATTAGAAATATACACAATCCACTTTCTTCCCTCCTGACCTACACCTAGGCTAGAATGCTGAAAATACAATTCAGACTAAACTAGAGCACCAGCTCATTGGATAAATAAACTAGCAATGAAAGAAAGAAGCTGAATTCCAGAACAGGTTCCAAACATTAGAGCAGAAAAATCCTAGCTTTCCAATGACCAGAGAGAGTGCCCTCTTGTTTATCCTATGGAATACATTCTATTACATATCTGGCAGAAAAGTAGAATCAAGAAGTTCAAGTGAATGAAATGCTAGTCTTCTTTTAAATTTTTGCTTTTACTTCGATACTTAGATGTTTTATTACATTAATTAAAATTTATTAATTATTATCATCAAAAAGATGATGTTGTCAGAGATAAAATAAAAATAGGAGAAAATTCACATATATAGGAGTCAAAACACTAGATAAAACAGTAGATATTGACATTTTATAGCAGGTTGCCAAAAACCTAAAAACCTAATATTTGAAGTAAAGTAAAAAAAAAAAAAAAATTTTTTTTTACTTTGAAGAGTGCCTCACCCTTTCTAGAAGAAAAATATTACCAATCAGACTTTTTAAAGTTTGGTTTGTGTTTTATTCTGCTTTACAGTGGATAAGTAAGGGCAATAAAAGACTCAACTGCTAACCAAATAAAAACAGGTATTCTTCATTGCCTGAAGTCATATTGCATCATGAATTATTGAGCAATTTCACTTTAATTTATCAGCTGTTCACAACCAACTACATGTAACAATTTCTGCCCAGTTCTCATAACAAAGTTCCATTCTTCTGAGAACTGGAAAGGAACAGAAACATCTCCTGCCTTCAGCACTAACTTCAGAAATATGAAGAAAAGCAACGGATGGGCAAACTCTTCGAAGTGCTGTTCTGGATTGCCATTAACTATCAGCCAACAGATCTCAACAGCATTAGCTTTTCTCTATGGAAAGCAAAGTTGAAATGAAACCTTAACTCTAAAAATAAAATAAAAAAATTATAATGCCTGAAAAAAAGGCTATTGTTGTATAGTAATACATAATGCAGGAGAGAGCAAAGTATGCTTTAGGTAGTGAAGAAAACTGGAAAAAGCAGTGGTGGGTTATCAATTAAGGTTTTTGTTAAAAAGTGAAAATAGTTTCAGTACCACTACAGTTATTTCTGTGATATTGATACTTGCTTTATCTCTTTTAAAAGGATTTTCAGCATCCTCTTGAACTAGAACAGCTTGTTTTTATACAGAAATACCACTAATTAAGGCCAGTTGTCAGGCATTACAGTTCAACATTGTTTACACAGCAGATGAGCTGTCCAAAATCTCACATCCTGCATGCACAGTCAATTGCTCTACACCTCTTCATGGCTTCACACCATCCACAGAGAAACTGCAGATAAGGAAAGGCCCACTGCTGGTTAAATAGACTATTGTCATAATACTAGTGCCTCCACAAAGATGTCTCTCTGTACCATCAAAAGCCACATTCAATTCACAAATTTCACTTGACTTCTAAAAATCCTGGTTTACTGCAGAAAGCAGAGATCAAAATGTCACAGTTGCAGTTAGAACACTAGAAATAAATGTAAATATAGTAAAATAAAAAAACTTTTTGTTTCCCTAAAGTTTGAAAGATTGATTGCATACACAAGAACAAATTTCACAGAATCAGAGAATCATTAAGGTTGGAAAAGATCTCAAGTCCAAGTTTTAACTGATCAATACCATGACAACTAGACCATGGCACTGAGTGCCACACTCAGTTATTTCTTGAACACTGCAGGGACAGCGACCCCAGCACCTCCCAGGACAGCCCATTCTTTCCATGAATAAATTCTTCCTGATATCCAACATCGCCATCCCATGATTGAGGTCCCTGGGAAAAAAGACTGACCCACACTTGGCTACAACCTCTTTGCAGGCAGCTGTAGAGAGTTGTAAGGTCCCCACAGAGCTGCCTTTTCTCCAGGATAAACAGACCCAGCTCCCTCAGCTGCTCCTCACAGAGCTTGTGCTCCAGATCCTTTCCCAGCTCCACTGCCCCTCTCTGAACACACTCCAGCACCTCAAAGTCTCTCCAGGACTGAAGGGCCCAGAAATGGACACAGCACTCGTGCTGCGGCGGTTGCCTTCTCTTATCTGCTCCCTTCCCAGATCTGAAGAGGCCGAAGGACATCAGCAGAAGATGCTGGAGCTACAACCATTGAGTAAGGGAGCAACGGGCTGCAGGGCCCAGACTGTTGCCAGCACTGTCAACGGCTGCACTCTTCACAAAAGCACAAAGCTGTGTAAAAGTGACAAGTCAAAAAATTAAATCAAGACAGAACAACTATATCCAGTTAAATAAGAGAAAGAGGCCTATCAGGTAGCCCAAAAGAAGTAGAAGCACTGTTTGTAAAGGCCTAGGAGGCCCTTACAAAGAGAGGCCTAAAAAAAGATAGATTGTTAATTAATTAACATCAAGGTACAGCTTAAAACAAAAAACTCAGCCAAAATAATATTCCTCCTCATACACAACTTGTTTCAGTGATAACTTGTCAAGAATTTTGACCATACACTGAAATAGTATGTAATATTTAGCTATGTGAACCAAATTGTGAATTGATTTTAATGTCATGTTTTCCTTTTGGCATTCTTGTAGCTATATACATTATGAGATTGACCCTCCAAAATGGCAATTTTACTTAGAGAAGAGAGAAAGATAATTCAGAATTTATCTAATCTAGCAGCATAACATTTACAAAAATTATTTAAAATTTTTGTACACAGAAGATCAACTAATAACCACCAGGCCAAATTTAAATGTACAGTAAAGAACTGCAATTCTACTAATTGAGTCAAGTAACATTAAAATCTGAATCATCTTTGAAAACCAGTCAAAATAGTGACACAGAAATAAACTCAAGCTATAGCAAAGATAACATTGTACTGTCATCATCAGTTTTTAAAGTAAAAAATCAATTTGACAAAGACTAAAATTTCTAATTGCATGCAGAAGCTTACCTTACATTAAAAACTCAAAGTCAAGCATTCCAGTGAGAAAATGGAATTGTGTTATATATTCCAAACTGACTATCATTGCTCATCCGCATTACAAAAGTCTTGCTGATGACCATACAGAGATCTTGCAAAAATCACATAAAGTCAGAAATCTTTTACATTATTGAGAATATCCTAACTTCAAGAAAGCTGTCTTCCTTGGAATGTAAACTCACAAACTTCCATCTTCTTCTGCACTTACCATGGAAAATGAATTATACCAGCATCTGGTAGAAAAGACAACCTGAATACTGAATAACAATGCAACATATGCAAACATGCAAAAAAAATTAAGTTGGGAACTGCTTATAAAACTCAGGTACTTGCCTCTGAAGGCCTTTTGCTTTATGTTTTTTTGGATATACGCCTTTTAATGGCAGGGAAGTGTTTTCCAATATTCCCCAAATAAAAATTTAATCATGCAGATACATATATAGCTTGCCATTAAAAATATGCCATTGGAGTTAAACAGACATCAACAACAGTAGGCTCTTTTTCCATGTAGGGAAAAACAGTGAAGGTTGATACTACAGTTGTCATAACTCCTAAAATTCTGCTAGTGAGTTTTCTTAACTATTTTCATATTGACAATATGAAATTTTAATATTTAGGTTATTTGTAGCAGTCTAATTATTTTTTAGTAATAACCAACTCCTGTTTTCTTCATCCAGAAAGTACTTGAAATCTAAAGGCACACAAAAATATTCAGAAAAACACAAATACAGAAATAGGATGACACAAAGCTCTTTCAAAAAAAGTGATACACAAAGGAAGTATTTGCATACCAATACTCCCAAAAGGAAAAGTAAACAACGTTTCCTACAGACATCCTGCTGGGTCACCTAGATATTTACCTTCAGCCTTACACATTTACTACACCACAGAGACTACAGTACTTCATAAGGAACTGACCACACTGTAAAAATTTTGACAGTAACTTTTCCAAGCTTCTGGAAAAGTTTCATTTCAGCTCTTAATAGCAGTCAGCAACAGGAAATGTTTAAGTATATTAGATTAGCTCCTCCAGCCTCAATCCCACAGGGATCTTTAAGTTTTTTTCCAAATGCATATAATAGTACAGAAAATTGTCACTGCAACAGTAGCAGAGGGAACAAGACAAACAAAAGCTATGTCTATTTTATTCCTTTTAGCTAGAGACATATGAACAGGAAGAAAGCAGTACCTTCTTCCTACTGCTTCAGTAGGAGAAGCAGGAGAGGACAAAAGGCTGACTATTGATTTATTCGAAGCAGGAGCACTCTCTTGATCTGAATACAATAGCCAAAACATTCACCTCTTTTCCCTCTAATAAAGTGTGATCTCATGAGGCAAGTAAGGGCAGTGCTCAGGCCTAAATATCTCAGTGTGCTTGTTCTGCATTCAGCAATTTGCAGTTTCAGAACTTCTTACTGCATGAGAAATTTTATTCATATCTTGAAACACCCCTCAGCAGATTTCTCCTCCATTGACTTGTCCCTCTGTTCTCTGGACATACATAATATTGAACTTAGGTGATCAATAAAGCAATTCCAAAGTTAATGCAAATGATCAGTCAACCTGAAAAAGTTTTCTAGTTGTCATTATAAACATGACCATCACTTGTATCAAATTTAGCGACACATGAAACAATGGACAGGACTGATGTGGAGTACAGTGTTTCTCAACAAATACAAGTTTCCACTTCAAGTATTCAGGAGTTTAACCAACAGACTTCTAATTATCACCTACAAACGTAAGCAAGAACACAAGTAAAACTTCATATGCCTTCTCTCAAAGTTCTAACCATGTCTGTAATTTAAATTACTTCATGCAAAAATGGAAAAGTGCAGACAATAGAAATGATTAAGAGCAGTAATGAATTTTAAGACAGAACGTCTGAGTTGGATTATTCAGTATTTCCCTTGCCTCATTTTGATGTATAGGCAATCAGTTTGCATAAGACCCACACATATATTCATATTTATTAACTTCTATCCAAACAGAAATCACTCTTTAGCCCTCAAAAACTGCTTAAAAAGCAAGGCAAGCAGAACACAACTATCGTGATCAATCTCTGTATAATATTTTTCCTGAAACTTAACAGCAGTCTTGCTACTCAGAATCTCTACTGGTCAACATTAGGAAAGGATTAAGTAAAATGATAGGTTTCTAAATTGCTCAACAATAGTTTAAAATAAGTCACAGTGTACAAAACAGAAGATAATGGCAGACCTGATCTGACCTACTGTGAGTCTCCCCTCTCAGCCTGTCAAAGAGCAGCCCCTTCACCTGCATCCCCTCCAAAACTCTTTTGACTACATCCAACCACTGAGATCAAACAAAATGAAGTCTAAGCAACAGGCTTGACCCAGACTTTCATTTCCCCACAAAAAGGCCTGGAAGTTACAACCTCAGTAAGCTTTTTCCTTTTGGAAAAATCTTTACACTCCACCAATAAAGCACTAGACAAGTCAACAAAACAAAAAAACAACAAAAAAAACCAGAAAAGAAATTCCAAAGATAAAAAAAATCTATCTAATTAATAAAAGGAGATTTAGGGTTGTTTTCAAATATACATATCTTTATAAAGAGAACAAAGGAGAACTTAAGAAGAAAAGGTTTTTGAGGAAGTAGCTTTCCCCCATCAGATCACATAATTCTATTATTCATTTTATCAGAAAAAACTTCTGCTGTGAGCCACTGCTATTACAGGCTGTAGCTTCTCATCATCAATCAGTCCCATGCTTAAATGATGGGAAATCATGATTAAGCCTCCATTAAACCTTGATCTCAGAAAGTGTAAATGGAAACAAATTGGGCTACGTTTTTCACTGAAGTGACAAGAACAATGCAGTAGAAATAATTACTTATTTGTTTTAGATCAGTTAGCATGTACATCACCAGCAGACTAATTACTGTAACACTCCTACTAGGCTAATTTAGCATGCTTTCCTAAGTGCAGTGGCAATCCAATCTGGAAAGTGTAAATAGAAATGCACTGAAGTTCTAAAGGATGATGTAACCTATGCCTACATTTTAATAGGCAAGTTACAGAAGAATGTTCCTTGAAAGAGTAGTACCTGCAAAGTTTATCTGACCTCCTTGTCATTTGTCCACCCAGAATGCATTCAGACCTGTAGGTCCCACTGAATACTCATCTATTACGCTACACTTAGTTCCAAGCTATCAGGTAACTGGAATGATTACAATTAATCCCACTCCATAACAAAAATGCATTGGGGTATCACATAAACACCACAACTTACTCCACTGCATTGCTGTTTTTCCATCTTTAGTGATGTCCCACTGGAATACGGCATTTACTTTCTTTACCAATTCATTTCCCATCTCTTTTACACGGCGACCAATTTCTTCAAACACAAGGTTACTCTGCAGCCCTCCAGCCTTTAAAAAAAAGAAAGTATGAAGAATTTAAAATTGAAACCTTGTTAAAAGGTACTGAACATGTCACTTTCCAGCATGCAAAGCTTTAACTATCTACATCAGAATTATTAAATCCAACTGAGATTTTTTCTGCCACAAAATAATCACCTCTAGCTACCCTCAGCACTAAAGAATACATTCAAGCAAAAAATGCTTCATTTCAAATTTTCATTTAAATTTTTTTCAAATTTTGTTTTTATAGTTTTTGTCATTTATCATTACAATTTGAGACAATGTTTTTGAATTAGTGCTCTAAGAGCTTCTAAATTGCCCTTTTTTTCCTTTGGATGATAACCACTGCCACTTTTTCTACAGTGAATGTTATGTTAGTTTTCAGAACAAAAAACCCCAGTGTTTTTACTTTGACATGAAAAATGTTAAAACCATAGTGCACTATGAATACAGTCAGAACTCTGGTGGAGAAAAAATTTAACAGTGGGATCAGCTACATGTACATTTCCAACTTTTCCAAGCACATTATTTCGCAAGCCTTTCAATGTGTTTCTTTTAACAAATATTTTTACTGGATAAAAGGCTTCACTTTAGGGAAGCTACTTCACTGACATTTTTTGTCTAACTGGAACTGGAGCAAAGAAAGTCTCAGAGCTTTAGTTGTTTGCTGTGCCTACCTGTAGAGCAGAACACAAGACTCCTCAGGCTGCTATTTTGTGACCTCTTTGGTTAAACCTAACATTTTCCATTATATTAAAGGGTTCCCAATGGTCTTTAAATTTGCCAAGCTTCACACAGTCAGGCTGGTTTCCCCTGGTGGGTGTCTGACCCTGCCAGCAAATTTCTGCCAAAGCACCCTAATTTCTCAGAGTAAGCTTAAAGAAGAACACCCGTTCTGCCAAGTTTTTTTTTAAAAAAGAAAATCTGAGTGGTTCAAAAAAGTTCTAAGCTTTGAACTTCATTCAACAATTTAGAATGTCTTAGAAGATTAAATACAAGCAGCAAAAAGAAACAGGTTCCTGGATAAAACACAGAATCATAGGATGGCCTGAATAGGAATGAATCCTAACGATAATCTAGTTCTAACCCCCTGTTGAGGGGCAGGGACATTTTTCACTAGACCAAGGTGCTCCAAGCCCCATCCAGCCTGGCCTTCAACATTTCCAGGGATGAGGCAGCCACAGCCTGCTGGTTTCTCTAGGAAACCTGTTCCAGTGCCTAACCAACCTCACAGTAAAGAATTTCTTCTTAAGACCTAATCTAAACCTAGCCTCTTTAGTTTGAATCCATTCCCCCTTATCCTGTCACTACACACTCTTGTGAAAAGCTCCTCTTTGTCTCCCTTTGGGTAATAAAAGGCCACAACTAGGTCACTCTGCGGTTTCTCTTTTCCAGGCTGAGCAAACCAAATTTTCTTAGCCTTTTCTCATAGGAAGGGTGCTCAAATCCCCTCATTTTCTTGATGTCCTTCCTCTGGACTCACTCCAACTGGTCAATGCCCTTCCTGAGCTGGGATCCCCAGAGCTGGATTCAGTGTTCCATGTGGGGTATCACCAGAGCAGAGGGGCAGAATCCCATCCCTTGACCTGCTGGCTATGCTGCTTTGGATGCAGCCCAAGTATCACCCAATATTCCTCATTCTGTGATTAAAAGCTTTATATGAATGTCACAATCTCAGCATTTCATAAACTTCAAAGCATTAATATTTCATAGTTTGCATGCAGGAATCAATGGGGAAAAAATAACAGTTTACTAAGGCATTGCCTTAATAATAAACAACAAATATGCATTGCCTTAAGTCACTTTTAGACCACATTAGGGTCATCCTCATTATTGCATATACAATTCTGTGTTTTGTGGCAAGTACAGTACCAGAGGCTTAAGGTATGCATGCATGCTGAGGATTTTTTTTAGGTATACACAGTATAAAGAGCATGTTGTGTGCCAGGCCTAACCACATGTACTAACAGCTCTCAGAGTCTTATTTCAAAATGATTCAATGACGACACTTCTTTTCTGTGAGTACATTATGTCATTTTCACTCATGCTAATGCCTTCTTGCCCCTCTCCCTGTGTCTCTGAAAAAAATGAGAAAGGTCACACACTTTTACATCCTACACAGAGTGTGATCTTCAACATCTACAAAATAATATGAAAAACATTGTTCTACAGTTACACATCCAAATTATGTTAAGTAATTTATATTTTGAGCTATGCAAGTGCTCAAAACGTGGCAGTCATTGGCACATGCCCTTCCTTGTTTTGTAATAATACAGCACAACGTTTATCCTGAGAGATCCATTAGCATCAAGCACATCAAATATCAGCATCCAGTGTAAACAACTGAAATTTGCCTCTCAAACAGATCAATTAACATCTGCAGCCTAAACAACGTACATGTTAACATCTCTGAACTCGTAACTCCTCTGAATACTGCAAATAAGATTGGTAAGGGACCTAAGTATTTTTCCTGTGTTTTTCATCAAAATAAAGCCCAACTATGCTTCTCTTCAAGTTAAGACTTCCATTGCTTCCACCTACCCTCAGAGGCTCTCGAGCAGAAGGCTTTTCCAAGGCTGGTACTATATCCACATAGCCCCCTGCAATGGCAACTTCTCCCGTCTCCTTGACCTGTAGTGGGGGAAAAATACATTAAAGAGGTGATTTATCTGCAGAAAGTCACAAAAGAAGGGCATCTAAGGAGTATTCCTGATATTTTAAAATCAGACATGTAATGAGATAACATATAAGTTACAGAGTGAAAAAAACCCACTTCATAAATGTGCTGTAGTCTTGAGGCAAATTGTTATAATATGTTTCCAAACAGCTCTTCAAGCAAAATAATTATTTTCCTCTGGAGAAATTGTACCAAAATATATTGCTGGTGTTCTGCTCACAAAACAGTTGAAGAACCTTATTTACCTCCAGTGTTACAAGTTATTGTCTATCTTTCTTCATAAATAGTTCTTAGAAAGACATTGCTCTAAAATGTTTTTCCTTGAGGTAGACATTCAGTTGTCAAGAGTCCATTTAGACAATTTCACTATCTCCACGTGCCTTATACTTCAACTTGCACTAGAAACAGCTTTTTAAGGATTGCAAACAAAAAGAAACATGAAAAATGCCTGAATTTCCCCCAGTTTAATTTTTTGAAATAGTTACTTCAAATTTTTTTAAATAGCTACCTTCAAGGTTTCAATTTGGTATTTTCTCTTTGAGGGATGTTGACAAACCCTACTGACTTATGGCAGCTAACAGAAGTCTGATAATGCATATAGAGAAGTGTATGACAAATAGCCAAACTGGAGAAACATCAAGTACCACAACCTAGTTTATTGGACTACGTTAACTGTTACTCAAATAATGCCTGACAGCTTGTCCCCAGCTGCCACTGCACTTCAGACAATGCTGAAAATGGATTCAAACCACCCTCTCAAAACTTTAAGTCTATCTGTAGTTTGATTTAACCAGAGTTCATACAAATACAACATGCAGTAAGAAACAAAATTCTGCACACCTCATAACTCCACCTCATAACTGTTTAAGATGGTTTACTATAATCCTGTTAAACCTTGTAATTTCTATCCAAAATCAGTTACTCCAAAGTTGTGGAAGAAAAATCCTTAGCAAAATTCACCAAAACTCTACATATTAGCAATTACTAAACCAAGCACAATTACAAATTTTGCCTTTAAACACAACAGAACAACTCACCCAGCATACAAATATGGAAGGGCTTGGAAGCATATTATGAACTCTATTAACTAACATGGTACATGGAAACCATCAAAAGTAGATATATGAATTCTAGATTGAGTGAACAAACCTTTTAAGTATAGCTACAGTAATTTTCAAAGCTTACTTGAGGCACAAACTACCTCATTTGCTACTAATAATTATAAATTGAGATTTTGTACAAAGTAATCTCTACATTGTTACCATCCTGAAATTCTGTAGCTGCTACCACCCATCAGATCTGCAAAAAAAATTTGCCTCCTTCAGTCACCATGCACATCCCAGAAAGCTGTATGAATACAGCATTCCTCTGTTCCTATGATGACTCTCCTTGTTTGATTTTGCCTGCCCAATGCTCCTTGCAGCTGCAGCTATACCTGCTGCCCTACTCATTAATCAAGAGCTGGAAGAGCTGGCTGCATTTTTATGGAGATGAGGCTGCAAAGCTTTGGCCATCAAAGCAATGTAACTCTCACTGCATATGCCAAAGCAAATATTGACAAATACCAGTATCAAATCAGAGGCAAAGAAAGCAAAAATGTCATATGATGCTACATAAGTGATGACATTCAATTTTACTTTTTGCCCTTTATCTGGAGTTTCATTTACCTTTAGTTCCCACCAAGTACCCTATGACATGGAGACAACACTACTAGCAGAATATAGAATAAAGCAAACCCAGATCTCAAAAAAGTGTAAACACTGTTTTATTGTAGTTACTATGTTCAACTGCTATGAAATTTCCATTTATAGGAAGTTGCTCTGTATAGCTGCAGCTTAAGTTCCCAATCTAAGCTAAATCTGCAGCACACTTACATGCATAAACTGTTAAGAGCTGATTAACATAAATAAATGCTAAAAAAAAGATGAATACATAGTTATGAGTAACTAGACAAAACAACTACACACTATGATGACCTGAGGATGACTGCTTTTTTTATTATTTTTATTCTCCCCAGTGGAAAAACACAAAAAATACAAAACAATGAAAAGAGTGCTCCTTTTACAGGAGGGTATTAAGTCCTATGATTATAACAGTACTTCTATTAGAATCCTAGTGACACCTTAAAGTAAGTAAGACTATTTCTATTATATTTACTTCATTTCTTTACAAACCCTTTGCCAAGGGTGTGCTGCTTAATGAGTCATCCTTTCTTGCTCCCCTCATATCCCCACTCTTTTAACGAACACATCTTCCTCTGAAGCCCACAGTGAAGAGATTACTCTGACCTTGGTCTGAAAATGGATTCTATCTCCTTCCTTCCACATTTCTGTTTGTAAAGTTTCCCCTGGATAGACTGGCTTCGCAAAGCGAACCTAAAAGCAAAAAAAGAAAAAAAAAAAGAGGGGTTGTGAAAATATTTGTCTGCTATATATAAATGCAAAGCTTAAACACATTGGCTCTACTGAAATGAAAAAAAGAGGAAAATTAAGTCAACTATCAATGTAGAAAGCCTATATATTTAAACAAACATAGAAGACAGAGGCATTAAAATGCATGCAGCTGTAAGTAAAAGCAATTCTGGCAATTAACACATCATGAAAGACTCCTCCCACACTTAAGATTTCTTTTGGCACTAAAATAGAAAAATCCAGAAAATTTACTGCAAAGAATGAACACACAGACCTTGATTGCCTTGAATCTCTTCACATCATTATTTGCAAACTGCTTCAAAACGTTCCTGGCAGCAAACCCAAAGGTGCATAGTCCATGAAGTATAGGCTTCTTAAATCCTATTAAAGAGGTAACATTTTAGCATTTTTTACATTAGGACCTTAAATGCAGCTTCTATGAATTGCTATACCGTAATCATAGTATTTTCCTCCATTAGTATTCTTAATCCTTTTTTTTTTAACCTAATTTATCTCAACAAAAAAGTATCTGTTACTATTTATTATTTCTTCTACTTTTGGACAAAGAAAAGTGCTTGGTGACAAGCTGCACTCTTAGCAATGCATGTGCTCTATGAGACCCAGAAGTAGAATTATTCTCTGTCTGTAGAGGTGACAAAAGGAAAAATAAGGAGATTATCTGTTTTAGTATGCATGCACAGGCACATCAGACATGCAGTTAAATGTAAGTATGTACATTCAGGGTAAGAGGTGCTGTAATCATTAAAAAGTGGCAATACTAAGATTATTTGATACTTCCTGTTTTGAATTCCTATTCATGGTTGGCCAAAGTCTTCTAATACAATGCTGGCTTTAGGACTAATTTACCTTTATTCACAACCTTGGCAGAGGATAAGCTTTATATTAGTGTTGCATCTTTTTCCACTACTGTCAAAATCTGACAAAATAAACCTTTGACAACTGGCCTCAGATTTGCTAAAATGCAACTGCTAAGTTATAAAGATGCTGCTTGTATATTCTGATTCCTTTAACAGGTTGTTCTGACCTGACAAGTCAGGTAAACAGTAACTGATCACACTTGCAACAGCCCATGGAATCCAGACAGAGCTGTCCAGCTTTGGCACTGAAACTTGTTGTCTTGCCCAGAACTTATAGCTACTGCTGTCTGCCAGAGTCTGTTTTTCTTGAACTCTTAATAACTTCTCATTGCATGTACACAGCACAAAATGTTCTCTCAAGGGACAACAGCTGGAAGAAAAACCAAAAGCAAAGCAAAACAAACAAGAAAAGAGAAGACAGGAGAAAGTCTAGCCAGCAGGGAAGAGGGAAAGGGAAGGGAAGGAAAAAGGAAAGGAAAAGGAAAAAGGGAAAAGGGAAAAGGGAAAAGGGAAAAGGGAAAAGGGAAAAGGGAAAAGGGAAAAGGGAAAAGGGAAAAGGGAAAAGGGAAAAGGGAAAAGAGAAAAAGAAAAAGAAAAAGAAAAAGAAAAAGAAAAAGAAAAAGAAAAAGAAAAAGAAAAAGAAAAAGAAAAAGAAAAAGAAAAAGAAAAAGAAAAAGAAAAAGAAAAAGAAAAAGAAAAAGAAAAAGAAACTACCATCAAGACAGAAATAAAAAAGCCACAAGGACACCATCCTAGCTTTGGCTGGGCTATAATGAATTTTCTTCCCTAGTAGCTTTTACAGCACTGTGCTCTGAATTTAGTTTGACAGTAATGCTGAAAATACACTGACGTTTCAGCTGTTGCTAAATAGTGTCTAAGATATGCCAAACACTCTTCCGTGACCTGTGATCCACCACCAAAGAGGTGGCAGAACCTCATGCTCAGGATATAAACTGGGGGAAGCTGGCCAGGAGCTACTGATCAGGGCTCGGAGACAGGCTGGGCATCAGTCAGCAGATGATAAGCAAATGTGTTGTGCTCTTGTTTCTCTTGTTTTACTCTTCACTTCTTCTCTGTTCTTTTCATTATTATTTGTAGTAGTAGCAGCAGCATTAGTATTATTAATGTAATATTTTACTTTGCTTCGGTTATTAAAGTGTTCCTATATCAACCCACAAGTTTTACCTATTTTTCTCTGCAACTCTACTCTCCACCCCACCGGGAGTGGGGGTGGGAGAGGAAAGGGAAGCGAAAGGAAAAACAGGGAGGGGAGAGATAAGGAATGAGCAAGTGCCTGCGTGGTAACTAGTTGCAAGCTGAAGCCATGGAAGATTCAATGCTGGGAAAGATGGGAATTATGACACCAAAGGAAAGATAAGTCTAGCAGAATTATGGGTGAGAAAGAGAAATTTTGTCACATTACATTAGAAGATATGTCAGAATGACAGGCTTAGAGGAATATGAGTCTGTTTTCTCACTCTAAGTATTTTAACCTGATCACTTTGTCATTTCTTTCCCACAAAATATTCGAGTATGTACACTTTTAATAGCACTCTATTTTGTATACAATGGGCCCAGTTCTGAAAGCACAAAGTTACCATGCAGTCAGATTACTGCACTATTGTAACAACCTCAGTTTTCAGTACCTCTCATTCAGAATGTTATAGTGACATCTAGCTCTTTAAAAACTCAGTTCAATTCACTATGCAAAAACCAGAAACCACCCACTCTATTCAGAACTCAGGTATACCCAATCCTATTTCTCCCAGTGTTTTCTTTATAAAACTAATACTCAAAGAAAAATTCCATGAGCAAAATTCTATTACTTTGTATCTAGACTGAAACAAAATGAAAGTAAATATTGCTTTCTAGTATCTGGAAACACAAGATGCAGGAATAAAGGCCCAAGAATACAAACAGGTGTTTTCATGTGCTTTATGTCTTCTGAAATATTACCCACAGCAAGTCTTAACAATAATCCAGGAATGACTGGAATGCATTATGCTGAATGCTTGTTTCCCATGCACACTGGTGAGAACCAGTAAAAGAGAGATTGTTACATGACAAGAAGGTGTGTGAATAGATGTGAAGGAAAAAAAACATTTGCACACCTAGAAAAAAAATTTGTGGACTATCCCTACAGTCATTTCTTCTTTGACAGTACTTGCATTTAGTATAGGTAGGGTATTTTGGAACTTTCATAGTTCCAAAATCCGGTGTGGCAGTTTTATGTTGAGACAAAAGGATATCTTCTCTACAGTATTAATTTCATTTTCTCTATGTGCCAGTGCTCTTTGTTTGAGCAGGCAGAGGATTTTTACTTCTCTTCTATTGTAAGGTATTTAATGTATTATCATCACTATTATTCCAAACACTGAGTTTTCAATTATAAACACGCATTTCTCAACTCCATCACCATCATTAAAAAATCAACATCATAAGCAAACAGAATGCTTTAACAAACCGGGGAAATCTCTTCTTAAACTCTAGTATTTGACAATCATTACTTATGAACACAAATTTACATAGAATTATACAAAACTGAGTTAACAAACCAATTAGTATGCATTTATGAAAGATAATTTGCGAATGTTATGTGTGATCTGAACAAGAAAGCATAGCTCTGCTCTATTTATCTTGATAAGAACACCATCCAGTGATACTTGCATATCAAAAAGAAATTCATCAGGAAACTGCAGACTCATTATTATAGATTAGTAGTCTCATGTAATGTTTATGATGATACCACACATATTCAGGAAAATTTCTTACGTAAATTGAATTGCTGCCTGCCCACAGTAATCAAACTATACTACTTACAAGGCCTGAAAATATGTCTGAAAAAATAACTTTACTACACGATTTCAAGAAAACATCCCTTTTCATTAATTGCATCTCTTCAAGAATTAGTTAATGCAGTCTCTGATCTGGTGCTTTGGTATGTAGAATTATGTAAATTAACAAGCTAATGCACTAGCAAGAGGTGTAGTTAAGCAATCTTATAGGAAAGCAGTGCTAACAAGCTCCCTCTCTCCTGCCCTCCTGGATTTACTGGGATAGAGAAGGCTACACTGAAAAAGAAAAAGTTCCACTGAGACCCACATAATCTTCAAATTATTCAAATGGAAAGAAACACATATTAGAGAATTTATGGGATTCCTTTGGAAACTTTGATAGTCAATTATTTCTGCTTATGAAACAAACATTGTAAAAACAGCACAGTGGCAACAAACAAGATCTTAAGGAAAATAAATTAGAAGTATGTTTCCATTTTAAGTAAAATCCAAGCACCACGCCCCATTTCTAGCTACAAGAAGCAATGCTTCAAACTGAAGTGTCATGTAGAACTTAGAAGTTATTTAATTGGTGACTCTAGGAACAGTTATAAAACAAGCACTACTTTTCCAGGTTGTGAAAAATGTACATCATGAAAAACAGATTAAAAATACATTTACATTATCCTTCATCCCAATATTAACACAATGGTATCCACATCAGCTCACCTCCAAGAGCAGCAAAACTTGGATCCACATGTAAAGGATTCCAATCCCCACTCAGCCGATACAAGGCAGCCTGCAGAAACAGAGAAGGAGTCTGAAGAACAGCAGAAGACACCCAGAAACTCATGACAGATTAAAAAACATATCACAAACTATTGTCCTTATATAATATACTCCACAACAAGGCATGTAAAATGAAACTAATTATTACTGTTTTCTTTGACAAATTTATTCACACTGTAAAACAGAAGTACATATATGAATTTTTTTAATAACATACAAACACACTATCATGTTTTTCCAACAACAGATTCATCTTATGGGGATCAGAAATATCCTTTCTTTCCTTTTAAATTATGATATACTTCTCTCATAGCAGATTCATGGGTAGCTGACCCCAGTAGCAAAAACAAACAATACCCCAAAGTAACACTCCAAGATTTCTAGAAGACTTTTGCTTCATGTTAAATATTCTCTTTTGTTACTAAAAAAGTGGAGAAACACAGATTTAGTGTGTTTTATATACTGTGAATAACTCTGAGAAACTATGAAGAATATGGCGGCAGTACTTCAGGTTTCTTTCCCTGTATAGCTTTAGCATCTTTATCATCAAACCTTGTATTTGCTGTACATGCAGAGCAACCAGCAGTTCATATTATGAGAGATATCAAAAGCCAACCCGTGCATATTTCTGAAATAAAACCTTTTTCTCTGGTCAACAGATTACAGTGAAATCCAGTGACTAAATGACAGTGGAGTACTCCCTAGTACATTACATTAATTAATGAAGATTCCAAGAATTTAGCAGCTTAATTATGATGACATATAAAAATTGGACACAGATTTAATTGAAAAAAAGCTTTTAAACTGAAAACAAATTGTATTTTAGTGAAGCACATTACTGGCCTTTAGAACAAATTGTCAGGAAAAAAATTTTCCCAGCATTTTGAACTAGGACAATAAAAAATGGTATGTATTTATTTGAAGGAGGGTAAACTGTACTAAATTCTGTTTGGAGGAAAGAAGACAGCAGATTTCTCAAAGAGAAGGATGAAAAAAAAGATTCTCAAAAGGAAGAATTTTCCAATATATGCCCAACACTGTTCTTTTATCAAGTCTGAAGCAGACAGTCTAACTAGAAATGTTCTGAACTCTTGTATCATTTTAAACCACAATGCATGAGTTTTCTTTTTTAATTTGTTAATATTTGGGTAATTTCTCCACCTATCTACAGCTTTAACCTATCTAAGCTCTACATCTCTCTTAATTCTCATAGCAATTTTCATTGATACAGCAAGTGTTTTGAGCCTGAGTTAAGATGGAATGTAAAGACCTTGTCTCTGCTTTCTGTGAGAGGTGGAACCAGACACTAAAAACAGCAAGTAGAAAATCACAAACTGCACCATAGCATTAGCATGCAAACCTTAGAAAGGCAAACAGTAAGCTAATATCTCTCCGTGGCTGTTCACATATTTGTTTACTGGTTTTGAAACACTTTTCCTTTCAGAAAAAAAAAGACAACATTGGAACTGGAATTTCTAACTGTAGTTTTATCTTTGCCAAAAATGTGTATTTATTATAACTTTTTTTTTTCAATTATCTTCTAATTAATAGTATAATTTCTTGGGAAAATAATGAAGACTGGAAATTTTATACTAGTGTAAGACTGAACTTCAGCTGGGTCTGTGTTTGGGATCCAGAAAAAGACTTAAGAGAGGGCAAATAATTTCCTGAATATGTAAAAGTTATAACACTATGAAAGATAGTTTATTGAGAGACAGACCCATACTTTCTTTTCACACAAGTAAATTTAAATCTGAAAATCTAAAGAGAATTCTTCAACAGAATTCTATGAAATAGGCTATCTCCCTTAATTACTAAAGTTTTCTTTCAAAAGAGTCTGAAATCTAACAGCAAATTGCTACTCAAGAAAAATGTCGCTAGATACTAAATTATTAAATAACTGAGGGACTTCATAGTTAAATTAAAATTCTAGGATCTTACTGTCATTCTTCAATTAATTTGAATTTTTACAAAAGCTGTCAGGAGGCTTTTTTCACAAAAGAGCTGTTGCAATAAATTTTAATTCTAGCTAAATAACATTTAGTTGCAGTACTGGAAAATTCAATTTGTGGATCATAAGAAAAAAGACAAATTTCTGTGTTAAGCCCAAATCTCTAATCTAGCTATGCAGCTATCTAGCTACACAGCTTACTAAAACTGTAATAAGAACTAACTATTTATTTAGAGTAATAATAAGCACTACTTGGGCGACAATACTTGTACCAAATGGCTTTCAAATTTACTGTAGTAAAAAATACTTGTGCTTTGCTAACAAAATAAATGTAGCAATTAGAAAACAACTGAGTTCAGAGAATTAAACGGGTCAATGTATTTAACTAAAATTCTGATGCATTAATCTGGCAAATGATACTTGTCTTTTTGTATTTTTAATAATAACAGTGACACTGGTCACAGCTGGAAAAAACACAGGCAGAACTCAATAAAACAGTTACAATAGGTTTTTTTTCAGATTCAGTGCAGCCAAATTAGGTCTGCCAACAAATTGTATTTACCACAATCTTCAGTAAATCTTCATTTTAAAAACTACAGTCAACATGAAAACGTAACTGCTTTAATGCCTTGTTGGCTCTACTTTCTATATTCCTCCAGTAAGGATATTTCATAAGTGACAGCATTCTGGGGGACAGGGGGGAAAATGAAAACAAAAACCCAAGCAACCAACCAAAGATGCATCCTTGAAAGATTACAAGAATCAATTGATGTAAAGCATTAGACTGAAGTCAGTCATAATATGGTTAAATAGTTCTCCAGTTAATAACACAAACTGTCAAGTCTCATTTCCTAACAATTTAGGAATTCTGACAGATCACAAAAGAAAAGGCGATATCAAGCCTGTCAGTGCCAATTTTTCAAGTCTTCCTGCAGACTGTAATAAAGGTCAGTGGTAAAGCTGATGAAAAAGGAAGCCAACTATCCACATATTTTCCCTTCTAACTGGGCAGAAAAATACCGCTACCCAAAAGCTTACCTTACAAAGTAAAGGTGTGTGTATATATGAATACCTGTATGTATGGATATGGACATGTATATATGTATGCTTTTATAGATTATTTAAGACAAAGAGCAGTCAAGCCATCTTGTAAAGAAAACATCCACAATCTCATCTGCATGTGCCAAAGGGCTCTCATTCACATTAAAAACAGTGAAAATATCCAGTTAAAATGGCAGTGTTGATGTTTCAAGAACTCAAATTTAGCACAGTACTTAAGTAATTAACTGTACATAAAACTTTCTCACCCTTCACTATTCATGCACTTTCTGTTTGTCCATATCAAATGTTTTTCCAATTCAGTATCAACTTACATATTCCAACACAGACTTCACAAAACATTAGTCACTTGTCAGTAGCACAACAAATATGCAAGAAGCCTTTCCCTTAACAATGCCTCTCAATTAGAAAAAACTACATCTTCATTTTGGGGAACTTCAAATGGATTAAAAATTTTCACAGCCTTTACTAAGACATGTATAGACATGGGGAGGAAACAAAGTCGATAAGTAATATCAACTTGTCGAAACAAATTGACTGCCAGACTTGTACCTTTTATTACCTTAATACACAAAATTCTACCCTAATCCAAGCTCCCAAATATTTGTCAAAATTGCCATGATTAAACAATTATATTCTGATCTTCCCAACAAGAATAAACACAAAGGACTGGGGGTTATATAAAACTTGACATTAATAACAAACTTTCAAAGTAATTACTATTACAAACACTTACTATACAATAAGTACCATTTCTGCACACAAGCTTCTGAACAAATGATAGAAAGGTTATTAAATCTTAGCATAGACTTCACATCCCTTTGTTTTGTTTCTATCATCCTTTCTTTTTAGTACATTTTCTTCTGTCAGGCTGTCCATATTTGTGAACCTGCATAACATCATTTTCTCTATCATGAAGCATATTATTTATGCTATAAATTGAAAAAAAGAAATCACCAGATCTCTCAGGAGGCTCTTCTGTGCTATTGCCTGAAATACACTTAAATTTACACACCTTTAAGCAATGCTGTACTAGACTCTTTACAGAATAGCGTATAAATTAGAACCTGTTCTACAACCATGTTTTGATGGGAACTATGTCATACCTTTCCTGTTGCCCAACAGCTTCCATTTGCTCCTGTTTGTTGCCCATGCTGTGTGCATTGGTGTAGACACACTTCAGTTGGGCTACTGATTGCACCACCTTTTTGTGGATACGAAGACATAATTCCTACACTATGCTCTCAAGTGCTTCCATGTTTTCTAGTACATGAATAACTCCTCTGTCTCTGCTGACACACGGATTCCATGTCCACTGAGACATCTTCCCTCAAATACTGTCATGCGGCCCTCATGCTTGTCTCTAGTGAACCTGGTTTTATCCCTTCCCTGCTTCAAATCCAGTTTAAAACTCATTTAATGGGCCCTGCTAAATCATGTGCAAAGATCTGTTATGCCTTTGAGAGGGGTGTACCCTATCTGTTGACAGCAGAGCTGCTCTTGTGCAAACTGACCCACGATCAATGAAGCCAAATTTATGCCACTGACACCAGGCTGAGAGCCAGCTATTCATCTCTTGGGTCTTCCTCTTTCTTCCTTCATCATTCCCTAAATTGTCTAAAAACACAAATATTTACATATGCTTAGGAATAAAACACATTTGAAGACTGCAGAATAAAAGACAGCTTTCCAGAGGTAAGGATTCATATTTGAACTACACAGAGGCTTGGAAGGGTTTTACCACCCTTTCAAGTAAAGCTTCATAATAATGGACCTACTGGCAACAGGCAGAAAACCTTTCACAGTAGATTTTAGCTTAATAATTCATTAAGCATTCATTAAATGCTTCCCACACTCCTCTTACATTCCAAAAATTCTTCCTAGTCCGTTTTTATTGTAAAGTCCACTCTCTGACCACAAATTAGATTTCTGCTTAATTTTCTTCACAACTGCTTCCAGATACATTAGGTAGTGTAATTTTAACTAAATTTGACACAGTAAAAAAACTAAACTCAGGTAGCTACGGTGCGAGCAGGACTGCAGGACTGAGAATGACTCAGGAAGGGAAGGTGACTCCTGCAGTCTTAATCACAGGATGCTGATAACACGACTTCAAACAGGACAGGGGCCAATTATTTCCTCCTTTTTCAGAGAAAACAAAAAGAAACTATATGTTTGAAAAAAACCCCAAAGCACTAAAAACCAGCAATTTCTTCATATCCTGTCAATCAATGCTAGATTTATATCTGGAACCGAAGGCTTTACATAGTTTTTTTAGATTAGTCTAGGTATGATTAACTAAATCTCTCTCAAAATCTCTGAATGAGTAAACAATCATATTCATTTATACAGTGTATGTCTCTTATATGTCTCCTTTTTATGCTGCTAACAGTATCACATCCAGAAAAATCACCATCTCATGCTGTATGCACTCCTTTAACCATTCCTGTACAATTACAATGCCTCAAACATTTATAAACATTCTTGCTTCATAGATGAGAAACTACAAGGAGAAAAGGTCATAACTGTCAAGCAGCAGAAACAAATTCCAGCTCTACAATAGAAAATTCGAAGGCCTAGCTTTTCAAAGCACCTCACATTTTTGATGTACAGTTTACAAGCTCTGAACACAGCCTCTGTGGATTTCAATTTCAGCCTGTGATGCTCAGACATCCTCCAGCTAGTTCTACTCCCAAATTCCATCTTCCAAATTCTATTGTCTAATCCTCTCCTACCAGTCACTGATTAAGGAGTAGCCATGCCTGAGTGCTTTGGGATATCTGGGTGACAGCAGCCCACAGACCAAAGTACAGAAAATCCATCGTCAAACTACTGCAGTTCCAACCAGTCTCTAACGATAAGATAATCTTTCTCTCATTACTCCTCAGAATATAACTTGTTGCAATAAATAACATAGGAAAACTGACTTCCTACACTGTCTCAGTTGAGGTCTACAGCCTTTTCCTCACATGTGGAAGGAGTTCCAGATGAAGAGGGAAACAAACACACCATTCATGCCAGCATCACTGAAAACATTGCATACAAAGCAGACTAAGACTACAAACCCCACAACCTTTACTTAGAATTTTTATCTTTTTAGATATCTCTAACACTTAAAAGACTATAATAGTTTTCCAAATAAAAGCAAGTTAAAAATGACAGGATATAAATAAGCTCTTTTAACCAACCAGTATTAGACTCAGCTTCATCAGCTCTAAAGAAGAGTTTAAAAATTCTTGAAAGCAAGAATGGCCAAACTGCCTGACTCTGGAAGCCTCAGAGCAGAAGCACCATGTGTTTGAGATCAATAAACTGCATGGAAAAGTAGCTGTACCAGAAACTTACATGTGATAGCTCACATGATGCTGCATTGCAGACTCTTAAAGGGTTCACGGTTACACATACACAGCTGGTTCAAAAGCGTTACAGGTTGAGACATCATGTTTTTCACAACTTGTTAAATGTTCCTTTTTACTTTTTTGTCATGTCTATTTCTCCCTACTGATACAAGCAACAAGCACACAGAGTCAGAATTCAGAGAGGGAGAATGCTTTAGGAAATATATGATACTGTTGCAAGCAAAGAGAATTTTTCTATTGGCGAATATTTTGTAAAATTATTGGATGTAATGTTAGAGATGAGCTGATATGAAAAAAACCTTGGAAGTCCTGCAAACTCCACAAACTACAGCTTTAGTTTTGGTATATCACAAACAAAACAGGTAGCTTTCAGAAAAAGGTGAAAGAAAACAGAGAACATTAAAACTGAAATTACATGGTCAAAAATTTCACCTTGTGCAATACTGTTATACGGTTTATTTGTTGTCACTACACTGTGGATTATTTCTGAATACTATTTCTGATACTTGAAGATAGAGAACTGAATATTATTTCTGATACTTGAAGACAGAGAACCGTTTTTTTGAAGAAAACTTGTAGAATATCAGAACACTGAGTTTTTCCATGAGCAAACAAACTAATCATGTAAAGTTCACAACAAATTCAAGACACCTTACTCATTTCCTCCCTCAAAAGTGACTTGTATTAGTTAAGGTATTAGCCACTTTAAATAAGCACTGCAGCTTACCTTGTGTGTTGTCAGAAAACGAGTTCCCAAGAAATCAACACATTTAGGAAGGAGTGAAAACCATATGCAGACAAGATTCTCCAGAGATACAGGTCATTCCCTGCCTGTTAGTTTTCATTTCATTAGCAACTATTCCGCAAAATCAGTCTGATTGATTAATTTAAGCACCCAGTTTGAAAACTGTCAGGACAAAAGCTCTGTAACTACATTAAATATTCCCTATAGGGTTGAAATTGAATGATCCATTCCTTGCTAATGGCTAACAGTCAAACACCCTCTAGACATCCTGATCTTCTGTCAGAAGGTCTATTTAATTAAAAAGACTTATGGCAGTGTGTCTATTAAAGTCAAGTTCAGGTTAGAGAGAGAGAACAAGCTAGAAAAATACCACCACCCATGCACATCTCTACAGGGCAAGATGCAAAAATTGTCATCTAGTTCTTTGCAAAAAAAATCATGAATAGAAGAAATATTTTATGTCCTTCTTCAGCAAAATGCAATTTTAAGCTTTAAAGGCTTTTAGAAGATCAGATACTTATAAATTTTTCTTAGCCACTTTCACCTTTAAGCAGCTTACATCATGGTACTGCAACTCATTCATAAACACTGGCTGGAATTTAAAGAACTTCTCAGAAATGGGTACAGATCTGAGAGGGATAAACATATATTATACCTCTTGCTATTAGTCATTGATCCCACTAACCAAAAGGATTACTTTGTTCTGCCAACGGTCACATAGCACAAAGACTTGTCAAGAAACTGTAGGTGGCTGTACCGTCTCTTCTGCTGAACACACAGAAATGGGCAGAAACAGTTATTTAGGCCTCCATTCCCAGTGCCCTCCTCACTAACCAGTGCTTTATCTGGTCTGCGACATCCTTCCTCTTCGAAAAAACCCACTACGGTAGAGTTAGAACTGAATAAACGTTCAAGGTAACCCACAGTTGTCATCTTTAGTAACAGACAGGTGTGTAAATGTTTCTAAATTATGTATGGAAGTCTATTTATCAGATGGTTAACTATATAATCATGATATGAAAAGGGAAAAAATGCTAATTATGAAGACCAGCTTAGCCATGTAATTATGGTAACACAAAAATTGAGTGTCACAACTATCACTGGACATAAGTACAGTTTAAGTTAAATCATATGCCATCTGCAAACTGACTCTTCCAGTCTGTTTTATACTCTGTACCAATTCAGTAGTTGAATGGCAACAGTCATTTCTGCCAACACACTTTTCATTTAAACACTAGGACATTCAGAAATTTCCAAGCAGTTTGTGTGCCAGCTTCTATTTTTTAAAGAAGATTTTGGGCAGTTATGTGTCATTCCACAGACACATAAATGTAAAATCTTGGTAAATGTAAAATATTTTCTCAAGCTGTCCTGCTCATGAAAGTCTGCATCTTTACATAAAGTTCCCAAGTGCCACATGTTCCCCCCTACTGTACACCCATCCTGTCATCATCACTGAAACATAAATGCTACTGAATAATTTGGTACAGAAGCCTTCTTGGGATTATCAAAGTCCACTGGCTGTGGCTCCTCTAACTTCTAACTAGAGAATAATTCTCTTTATAGAGAATTACCACCTGTCAGAGTAGATCTTAAAAAAAAGCAAGTGAAGTAGCTACTCCCTGCTACTTCTTTTATTTCCAAGAATCAATTTTGCAATAGCAAGTTTCCCAACTTCTGTGTTATAGTGTTTTATTACTATCTTTTATCTCATGAACTTCAAGTATTTTGTGCACAATAACAATTCTAGACATATGGGTTTAAGGCTCGGAAACTAAAACTACCATATGAAAAAGGCAATCATAAATACCATGTGAAAACTGATGAGCCTGAAATCAATTCCAATATAATCATGTAGCGGAGAATCTTTCCAACATTCAAAATAAATATTTCTAAATACTGAACCTTTAGGGATGCTGTATCTCATCTAACAAAGTGTCAGCTGCTAGAAAGCACCTTCCACCACATTTAGCCACCTGCCAGGAGAAAAGTACTCCCTCATCATTCCCTGCTCCTTGCTCAACTTGCCAAGTCTCAATGAAGCCTATTGAGAGGAACAGGACACCTGTACCTCCTAGACCAACACTGTGAATTTTAGGATGCAGCCAGTACCTCAGTGACATAAACAAAAATGCTGATCTTGGCACTCTTTCCCAGTTGAAGTGGGGAGGGCTAACTTGGACTTCAAGCATAAAAATCAGCTGGATGAGACTTAATTATTCCATATATAATCAGAGAGAGGCTAAGCAGATATTGCAATTAGCAAGTTCTGCTAATGCTCAACATTTTAATTCCATCTTCCAAAGCCACCTGCCATGACTAAGTTGATTTTGGAAACAGCACTCTGTGTCCTAATGTTGGTAGCTCCAGATTTTCCTTTCTTGGTTGTTTGTCACCTGCATGTTTACCTTGAGAGGAGGTTGTAATTCTTTGCATAAGTTTCTGCCTGGGGAAAGCAGGTGCCTGTGAACCAGTGGGAATGTGGACAAACAGAAACCTATCCGGACAGTGCCTGTCAGTGTTTCAGGTTTCCCTTGACTCTTCCTACTACACAAATTTGACTTTTTCAAAACTGTGAGCCACAAGCAATTCTTTTTTTTTTTGGTCACATTGTGTTTGCTTGCACCATGTGGTGTAAATTTCAGGAAGCCTGAGCCTTCTTTTCAAAAGTACAACAGAGTACAAACATTCATCTCCTCCTTCTATACAAAATTTGTAATAAACTATTATAAAATTTCATCAGTCTTAACAAAAGAGTGTTTTACACAGTACATTGACATAAGCTAGAAGAAATTTTAGCTTTACACATACATATATATACACACATAAACATAAATAAGCAAGTAGGAAGTATATCAGAAAGGAGGTATATCAGAAAAGTAGGAGGTATATCAGAAAACCTAAACTATCAGTTAACATAGTTTAGCACTCCTTTCTCCAAACAAAACAGATTTCCACACCAAAAGAAAACAAAGCTTTACCTGATCAGCTGTTGTAACATCAGAAATTACAGCATCAGGGGGTCTCTGGGGTGGAACTGCTGTTAACTAAAGCACAAGTAATAGTATTATTAGTATTTCACAGCAAAAATCTTTTATCCATACCTAATGCCAGAATATACCAGCTATGTATAAAAAGAAACAATATTTACCAAATTGTTAAGCTTCCTCCTATCCCTTCTACATTTATAGACAAATAGAAAAAGATACTTAGTCCAGGAAACATCACTCATCAAGGATAGCCTTACAGAGATAGTGATTGTGAGGTATCAGATCCTGCCTACAGTTACATGATTCACCTGATGTGTTTGATAACATTCCTTCAAAATTATCCAAAAAAAGCCAAGCAAGAATTATCCACTCAGAAAAAATACCTGTCTCACAGAATAGTAAAATGCTTTGGAACATATAAAGAAAAATGAAGCTTTTAAAATAATACTTTTAGAGGCACAATGAAGAACAAAATAATTTACTACCTCACGTGTGTACTCTTTCATTACTTTTCACCTTTATGAGCTTCCAGTGCCTTTTTGTTTTACACTTTTTTCTTTTACTTTTTTTTGCAATTACATGCTGCATATTAAGCTCCACTTTACTGCAAAAAAGCTGTTCCTTGTGTCATCTACAGCTTCATAGCTCAGTTTCCAAGACATAAATCTTACTAACATACTGACAAAGAAAATCTTAGATCATAACAAACATAAAGTACACCATAACCAATTCAAGCTATTAAACTAGCTGAAATAATTTTTCTCCTCTAGTCCTTGTATTTTCAAAACAAACAAAAAAGTCCAGAAAGAAACTAGCATAAGCTCTAAAATGAAAGGAAGCAAATTGATTCTCACCTGTAGTAATTTCCCTTATCTTAATTTCTTTAAGGTCTTTACCAAAAGAAAGACAAATAAAAAGAAACCAAGTGCTTTGTAGTTTCATGTCTAATAAAGCAAAGGCACTTCCCTGTTTATTAACACAGAGCAAGACCACATCTTGGGTGGAAGATTTGATAAGCACTCCTCTTGTCACTTCAGAGAATCACAGTGGACCTACACAATCAGCTTGATGACAAGAACATTTCCTAAACATGCTGTCAAAACAAGCATGACTTGCCAATCTATTTCAAGCTTGTTTAAAGAAGCTCTGCTTTACCTACCAAGTCATTAAAACCAGCCAACATGTGAATAATCAACAAAACCCCTCTACCCACAGGTCAAGAAACCTTCAACTCAAGAGGAGATACATGACTCTCACAACACATTGCTCACCACAGACCTAAACTAGGAGATTCTGCTCCTCTTGACTTGCAATACAATTTTCAACTACAATAAAAGTGTTAAGAGACCAAAAGACACACTACAACATATGTCTATTCAGCTTGGGATTTTTTTTTCCACAGAGGGGCATGAAACTCTTTTTAATTGGGAAGGTCTGCAAGGAAAAAGCAGAAAAATTCATCATTGAAAAACTAGACTCTTGCACGCTGATGCCTCTGTTGAAATTGCTGTATTTTTGTGTTAATGAGACTACATTTGGGGGATTTTTTTAATCATGGGAAGGAGCTGCCTGAAACGGTCTTCTTCAAATGTTAAAATGTAAAATAATGTATACAACATTCTCACACTTCACTAAATAGAGGGAAGAAACTGCAGTTGCTTGAACTGCAATGTCTTACTAAGAAGTGCCAAAGCACTACACTGGACTCACTGATGTCATCACAATAGGTTAGCCTTGAACCACAAGGGTTTTTTACATGTGCTGCTTATAAAATGTGATTGTAGAACAATTAAGGGCTCCTTCAAAGACTTCAGTACACTGTCTGCAACAATTTCCTGTGATTTTTCTATACCACAGAGAGGCTCTTTAAAGCAGCACGCATTTCAGTACCCAATTTGTAAAGTTTATATACTGCCAAACTTCAATATAATTGCTACAGATTAAAGTAAAAAAAAAAGTAAGTTTACATGCAAAAATCCCAAAGAACATCACCTACACTATTTCAGACACATGAAACCTAGGTATTTCATTATTAATGTTATATTATTAATGAGCTTAACACAACCTTCTCATTCAACTGTTTATTACTGTAGTGCCCAACAACATGAAGTCACAGCTGACACCGCCCTCAAACACAGCACTGAAGGGGACAACGTCAGGCACCCAAATAGCTACCTCAAGCATTCTGACATACACACTCCGTGTTCATGTGACAATGTTTGCTACCTGCTAACTCTCTGAAAACAGAAAAGTTCAGCTCCAAACTATAATGCTACTTCTCTTTTCCTCTTTATGCTTTCCAAGCCTCTTCCATACCAACACAAAGATTTAGAAAGAGCTACACCTAGAGATCTTTTCTAGAAACTGCAAGCTCAACCCTAATACTGCTTTCCATTAGGATATGCTAGCCTTTCAAATATTTCAGTGTAGGAATATTTCGTCTCTGTAATGTTTATCAACTCACTTTTCTCTCTAACTCTCAAAACAAAACCACTGGTTTCCCAAGACCTGAACAATACCTTTTCACTCAGACTCTGCAGTGAACAGAAGTATTTAAATTCCATCTGAGTTTGCTCAGCCATACTGCCTAAATGCTAGTTTACACTTCCTAGTTCATATAGCTAGTATTTTTCTTGCAGTGCTGACCGAACTCTTTAGTGTTTTTTTTAAATATGGATATGTGTGGATTTACCTTAGCCTTTTCTGATATTCGTTTTCCACCAAATCCTCCAGCTCCAACAAAAAACAAAGAGAACTGATTATAACACACGAGATCCTTTCCAGAATAGGTATTCACTGAAAAACAAAGAAGAGGAAGGTCATATATTGTCTTCAATCTCCTTTTTCATCCAACTAGCATGTGTTGTTACAAGAGACAAGTTCAGATGGAAACTTGACAAAGCTAATTCTAACAAGTGACAGTGGTCACACTTTCACACTGCACTGTTGCAAGTCACTTTCCTAGTAGGGAAGACTAATGATATGTTTCAAATAAATTAACTTTATCTATTTGAAAGCATTAAAATTAAAAAACGAGCTATCAAAATGGTGACAACATTCAAAATACTAAAAAAATTTGACAACACAGAACTGAAATTAGATTTATCTCAGCATCTCAGACTGTATTAATTTATTTAAATATGGAATTGTACCATAAAATATGATGTATTAAAAGCTACTGAGAATACCCAATGTGTTAAATAGATTATGAACTCATACAAAAAGTGGTACTAGCACTTTGTATGAGAAGAGTTCCAGAGTTCAAGGTCACCTGTTTCTTCTTTTGAAGAAGCTAGACTTCTTACACTACACTGAGATTCACCTTCCTACTGCGGTTCATAGCTAGTTGACTCCCTTACACCTCAGACTGAATTCACAGAACTGTTTTGTTAATAATGTTAATTTCCAGTTCTAGAAGAAATTTAAAAACCAGAGACTGTGCTCACAAAAAACTTTTGCATGTTGCAGGAATAAACAGGCTTCATATTAGCCCAGTATGAAAACAAAACCCAGCTATGAGTCAGTAAAAAACCTTTTACAATTTTATCTGACCACTGAAGGAATAAGAGGTCAACAGTGTTTAGAGATTCACAGTCTGTAAACCTACTCTTTCTGTCTAATTTGCCAAAGGACCTTGGCATAATCACAACTAATGAGAGTAAGATTCTGGAAACTGCAAGTTATCAATTTCCGGAGACATTCTCATCCTCTAACTTGGATTTAAAAGGAACCAAATGGGTTTTGTTTAGAATAAAATAATGCAGACACATAAAAGGACTGCAAGATATGATCCTAAAGATCAATGCTTTGCAGATGGGTCTACATAACAATGATATGATTAACTTTTGCAAAATCACCCACAAAACACATGTAAACATGCAGGCACACACCCCCTTCCTGTGGGTAGCAGGATATAAACTGGCTACCTTCAGGCAGGATTAAGTACTATTATTGTTAAAAACTTTGATCTGTTTGCATACTGCATTATTCTACCTACACAGGAAGAAAGTGTTCTTATTTCAGTATGCTAACTACCCAAGAACAATTACACTTTGATCTGTTTGCATGGTGCATTGTTCTACCTGAACAGGAAGAAAGTGTTTCTAATTTAGTAGGTTAACTGACCAAGAAGAATTACACTGCCACATCTCACTGAGATTTAAAAAGCTAAAAGTCTTCTTTGTGGAAGGACTGGCAGTTATTGGTACAGCTAGTTAAAAATGAAGCCTAATAAACGTAACTGCACCCCCATCAAAAGCCATGAAACATTTTACCATCTATTAGCAAGACTGCTCCAGATCCTTTGTCCAGAATATCTGCAACAGTTGCAACCGACCTTAATTCTCCTGTAAGAATAGAACATGGACACATTGTAAGGTTTTGCTTCAGGAACAAAGCCCACAGATCACTCTTTACACTTCCTTATTAACGGTCTTAGTTACTAACTTCCTTACCTACTACTATCATTATTGTTGTTGTCATTATTATTGTTACTGTAATTCTTATTATCAACATGATCATAAGCATTGTAAAAGTCATATTAATTACAATCGTCCTGACTATAACAACAGCGTCTGGGAATCTTTGCAAATCTTGGTTTGAAGATCTGAGTGCTGTTTAGCTTGGGGTCTTTTTATAACTTCTGGGGTTTTTTTTAAATAGAATTTTGCTGTAGTTCATGTATTCAGAGCTAAACACATCACTCTTAAGACGCAAACATATTGTTATCTTCAAAGATAGATCCAATCATTTAAGGACTGTCCACAGATTTCAGGAGGGCTGAAGCATCCACAGTCCTACAGAAGAGAAGCTCAGCTCAGAGCCTGGGCATAGGGGTTCCCTGAAATGTGACATAGAGGTCATCATGGGATATTTAGAGACACACATGTGTTTATAAATCAGCCTACAGAGTGCAAAACCAAAAACCTTTATGAAGTCCTGGCAATTCATTACTAATCATCAGACTTCTTTGTATTAAATATTTTTTGTTTCAACAAAAAAATTCCCCCATTTACTTGCGGCTTGCAATTTTATTTTTTTTTTTTTTGCTAAAATCTCAAAAATTTAATTTTTATAAACTACAAGTGAGGAAATCCAGACACATGCATATCATGAATTAAAGTAACAAGTAACTCTCAGATACTGTAATCTGGGAAGACTCAGCCATCTCTCTGAAAAGAATTTGCTACTGCAAATTAACTAATGCCTTGAGAATTTTGACAGAAAGAAAAGTAATTGTTATTAGCTTCCTCATTAGGATGTCCATTTGTTTTTTTACATCCATAGTTTAAATCTTATCCTCTTACAGGCACACAGACACAATCAATGCTGAAGAATTCTTAGGTAAACATCCCAAAATTTTTATGATACAACCTTATTGAAATATTTTAAAATTTTAGTAGTTAGTATCAAATAAGATGAATAATCCACAGGTATGTAGTGCATTTGCTTATGGTATCAAAGACGATGTATACTTTACTAAGTATACTGTAGAAAAGCAACACCTAATCTCAAAAACACAGTTTCAGAATTCCTTCAAGAACACAACAGGTTGCCTCTCTTTTCCCCCACTCCTAATAAAAAGGATATGCAGTGCTACAGTTTGAAACAAAGCGTCTCTACTTCCATTTACAATATGGCTACAGGAACTGTTGTCATAGTGAAAAACACATCAACACAGAAGGACTGACCTGAAGTTGGTAATGGTTTATAAAGCTCCAGATATTGCTCACCATGCAGCATCTATGTAAAGAAAGACAGTGCTGTAATTACAATCAATATATTGCTTTCTCCCCCAAGTCAATATATAGCTATTTTAGAAAGTGTCCAAAGCAAACAAATTTAAAAAAACCCAAGTTTTACTCTTTTGTTTTTATGATTTCATCCCCAAAATGTTTTCAAATAAAGTTTTAAGCTTTTATGGTTTAAAAAAAGAGTGGTGAACACAAAGTAAAATTGAATATCAAATTCATCATACATCTCATCATAGGAAGATGCATTATACAAGTGAAGTAAATGAATAATTTCTTAGGATGTAAGAATACAAACCACTGAATTTTTAATTTCTAGAACAAAAGGAACTTAACAATATTACAGAAATACTAACTGAAGTCACCCTTCAGTTATATGACACACAAGGAAAATTGGCTACTTTACTCTTCCATACCCTGGCAAGATCAATATTTAGTCCTGAAAGAGAAGGAACAGCATCAAACATCGACGTCTGAGCAGGAATTACTCCAAAGCTGGGTAAACAGCAGAATTCTTCACTTCCTTCAAAGAGAAATTTTAGGTGGTCTGGATCCTTAGTTGACATTCCCACACCAAGTGCATACAGAATAGGCTCCAAGTGAGTATATTTATACACGTTGGTACCCAATTTGCGGCCAACAATACTTGCCTGGAAATAAGAAGTCAGCATAAAATAAAAATCAATACCAGTTAATACTGAACTTGCATTCTTTCTGTAATTTTTCTATCAAGTCTGATGCCTGAGGATCTTCTTTACAGTCACATGTACACATAAAGTATGAGTAATAAATACACCACAAAATATTAATGTATTCATTGCAATACAAGCAACCCAAATGCAAGGCATTATACCTTGCTTCAAGCAATCTACCACAAGAATAAATGGCATAACTTGATATAACTGCACTCTCAGCAACGCATAAGATTTTTTCAAAAACAAACCACAATTGAAATAATTAACACCGTAATAAGACTGAAATGAGAAAAAAACCTATAGAGAAGGAGCCAGACCAAAATGACACTGCCCAACAACACCCAAGCTCTCTTGCTTTTCTGAATAATACCCCAGTTAGAGATGCTTAACAGAACTTAGAAGCACCTAGATTCTGCATTATCGAGTCTATTCAGCCCTAAGTTTTCCTATCATCAATAGGAAAAATAAAGACCGGAGTCTGAAGAGGTTTTTCATTCTGCTTCCTCACATCACATTTTAAACCCCACCTTTCTTTTTTGCAGACAGCAAGCCAGAGTACAAGCTGGGCAGCAATGCCGGTCTCTCTGCTCAAGGTTTTCACACAGCTTTGAGTGCATCTGGTAGAGAGATGTACTTACTGTGTCAACAGAAGAAGAAACCACTGATCCAGAGCTTGTTGAATTCATAGAAATATTCCCTTGAGATTCTATCTGACTTAGAGCGTCACTCAATACACTTATGGACTCTAGAGAAAGGAATTGAAAATGCACTTTAGAAACCATACATGAAACACTCCAGTTACAGACACAAAATACACACATCAATCAGCAAATGAGATATAGCCTGGTATTTCTCAGTTCACCTTTAAACACAGTAAATATACATCTGTAAATTGAGCAGCGTGCTGCTCAAGGTGGTTTCTGCACAGGTTCCATCAGTTCTGCACCCACCAGTCAACCATGACACTTATCTCAATGTGTAAAGGAGAAGATAATGACTGGTACATGTTTCAACTGTCTGAGAAGCAAATATCTGAAAATTTCTACTGATTTTCTTATGAGAATTATTTGCAACACAAGTCACAGGTCTAGTCTCCTGACTGCTACCCTCTTTCCTGAATCAGACAGATAGAAAAGCAAATAAGTCTGACACTGAGCAATGATGAAATTATTAATGAGATGATGCATGAATTCAACTGTGGTCACGGCAGGCCATCAAGAACAACTAGTTTCTTGAAGCTTAATAGGGCTAAAATCAACATTAAACATCAGAAAGAATCAAACAAAAGGTGATGAGAATCTCACACAAAAAAACACAAACGTGCTTAAATCAGAGAAATGCAAAATCATTTCTTAAACTACCTTAACACAGAGTCACTGCCCTCCACTTCAAAACCCCTGTGCCCATACTGACTTGCACTGCTGCTTGATTTAAGTCAATGTTGCTCTATCACACAGCACTACTCTAAAAAACCTGCAAGGTAAACTGCATGCCCTCTTGCAGAATCCTGTTTTCCTAAACTATCTCTTGCTTACCAGTCTCACTGCCAGAATCATTGTAACATTTGTTTGTGGCCTTAATCTTGTGAAGAAAAGGAACATCTAAGAAACAAGTATATGTTGTCACCTCTTCTGCCAAAGACAAGTTTCCTCAATATGACACTTACATAATGTGAAAATGTGCAAAACAATAATTCTAATTCGGAAAAACCTTTTGAAAGGTAACTTCTTTTATCCCTTTGTTCATTCATTAAGTGAATAACAGAAAAGCAATACAGAGCTATTGGGAGAAGTAATAGACTGTTTCTACTTTTCCTGCATGAGCAGAAGAAGGTTTCACATTGCTTTAAAATCTTCACAGGAGAACACAGGTTTGGCCTCCAAGCATACCTGAATGTTTCCTGAACTTTAGCATGGCCATACACTACTTCCATGCAGGAATATAAAGATGACTTTTAATGGTGAGGCTTGAAGACTAACAACATGCATTTTTGACAACATTATCTGGCATAATTATAATCAATAGTACAAAGGTAACCTGTAAAATAATAATGGTGTAGAATACTACATTTCCTCTTCAAGGAGTCTTTCTTCCAGAATGTATGATGCAAGTGGACTATAAAGTTGGTGACCTGGCTAGTGTCTGGCTGAACACTAAGGAGATCACAGGGTCATAGAACAGTCTGGGTTGGAGCGGACCCTTAAGGATCAAACTCCCCTGCAATGATCAGACACTCTTCAACTCGACCAGGTATCTCAGAGCTCTGTCATATCTGACCTTGAATGCACCTGTCTATGAAAAACCCATTCCAGTGTTTAACTATCCTTTGTAAAAAGCTTCTTCCTTATAGCTCACCTAAACCAAGCCCTAGTTTTAAGCCATTACCTCTCATCCTATTGCAACAGGCCCTGCCAAAAAGTTAAGTACTGAAAGACTCCAAAAAGGTGTCACTGAAGTCTCCTCTTCTCCAGACTGAGCAAATCCAACTCTCTCTGCCTTTCCCTTTAGAAGAGGAGTTCCATCATTTTTATAATTTTTGTGGCTCTCCTCTAGTCTTGCTCCAGAGCTGGTCTAAGTCTTTCCTGTGTTGAAGACTGCAGAGCTGGATGTCGTACTTCAAGTGGAGAGGAGACCTCTGGGGCGCAGAATCAACTCCCACAACCTACTTGACATGGTTCTTTTGATGCACCCTGGGATACAACTGACTTTCCAGGTTGCAGGTGCACATTGCTAGCTTTTGTCCAACTTCTCATCCACCAGCATCTCCAAGCAGTTCTCCACAGGGATGTTTCTGATGTGTTCATCCTGTTTAGATACTGGGGCTTGCCCCAGCCTAGGTGCAACATCTTGCACTTGGCGTGGTTGAAGCTCATGTAGCTCCAATGGCCTCACTCCTCAAGCTTGTCCAGGTCCCTTTGGATGACATCCCTCAGGTGTGTCACCACACTCCTCAGCTCCATGCACACTCAGCAAGTTTGCAGAGCCTGTACTCCATCCCTTATCTATGTCATTAAGCTATTACACAGTCCTGCTCACAACACAGGCCCCTGAGAGACAGCATTCACTACTGATCACCATGTGGACATTGAGGCATTGACCATCCAACCAACACCTCCTCCACTTTTGAACAGTTTGTCCATCACATCCTTAGCTCAGCAATTCAGACAAATGTTATGGGGGGCTGTGTCAAAGGCCTTACACAAGTTCACACAGATAATACTCACAGGCCTTCCCTTACTCATTGATGAAGTCACTCCATCACAGAAGGCCATTGGGTTCGTCAGACAGAACACATCTTTGGTGAATCTGTACTGGCTGTCTCAAATCACCTCCCTGTTCTCCAAGACCTTCCCATGCACAGAGTCGAGGATCACAGGATGGTAATTCCCAACTTTCTTTCTAACTTTTTTTTTAAGATCCAAGAAATATACAATTATACCAAAGGGTATAATTTTGGCAGAAACAAACCCAGTAGGAAACTTTTAATTAACACAATTATCTTATTATTGGTATAGGGGTATTTTTTAAATTGTTGGACTAACAGTGAACTCTATGCCCTTAAGTGTTCATCACCTCAGAATGGCCTGCTATTGTACAGCAAATCATTAGCAGAAAAAAGGAAAAGACTAAGCTGGAGAACAAAGGTTGAAAATAGTCACAATGAAGGGCATCTCTTTCCAAAAGTATTGATTTTCCAATAAGGGGACATTGCATATGAATCATATCCCTTAACAACAGAAAAAACACCACAAGTGTTTAAACCTTTTTTTAAATACATATAAGGAAAGCTGACACTGAAGCTGGAACACTTCTCCTCTTACACAAATTCTTCGTATTCACACAAAGTATGCATATGTATACACACACACACCTTCAATGTGTTGTACATTAATTTGCTCTATGTCAGACATAAGCTTTTAAGATGTGCCAGAAGTCAAACAATGAGAACACTTGAGTTATCTTCTGCAAATAGATAGCTTCTAAGAGAATTAAAAATGCACAAAAATTTCTAATTGCCAATTACAGACCTTTAGCTGGCTCACATTTTCTCAACTAAAGAGAAGCTTGAGACAGAGTGCCTCACCCACATCATAGACACAATATATTCTGCTCCCCTAGATAACAGAACAACACACTGACTTGTGCAAGAGATACTACAGAATGCTGTGTACAGTATACAGCCTGCAAGACAGCGATGCCTGTCCTCTGCCTCTACCACAACATAGTCTGATTCCCTTTCCACAACAGGAAGAATTGGGCAATGACACAAGAGCAAGTAATACACTATGAAGGCAAGGAGAAAACAGTTGGGAGTTGCACCAACATGCAGCGCATGGTGCAACTGTGACCTACTGCACCCTGTACCATGCATTCAGAAGCTTCGGCATCACACTTAATCTGGTCTTTCTGCTTCATGTACAAAATACAAGCCTATCTTATCAGTACCACTAAAACGAGAAATAAGATTAGCATCTCAGATTTTTCTGAAATGAAAGATTTTAATGTAGTAGCAAACAGGGTTTTCTACTGCATTAAAAGCAATACTTTATCTAATTCCTTTCTGGGTTTTCCTTTTTCCCATTGCACCTAATGCTTAGTACACAAATGCTCTTCACAAAATCATATTACTCAAAATAAAGAAATCTGCAGGAAGAGTTTTAACTTCAGATGTTAGGTATTGTACCTTTTTAATCTTTACTGCAAGTACTCTAATTAGTTTCCTTGGCCTTCAAGCAATAAAGAGGACAATAAAGAATTTGACAGCAGAAACTTCTAATAGAATTAAAAATTCTATTCAGCCAACAAGAATTTTCCTCAATCCTTATGCTGATTCTCACAAATACACAATACAACAATTAATACACAAGTTTTTATTCAGTATCTGTGGCTTGACTGCACTGCAAGGAAAAAGATATATCTTTACTAAGTTCATAACAGAAGCTAAGGCATGGAAGATCCATGCCAATGTAACATTTTTGATTTCCTGACTGTAGAAACCTGCCATATTTTATTGTAAGCACTTTTACTTGACGTTCAGAAGAAGGTCAGAAGAAATTCCAAATCTTCTTCGGTTTTTCCTCCTCATGGCATCAACTGGCAGATATGAAATACCATATATAATGCTGAAGCAACTTTGAAAAGAAATCTCTATCTACAACACTTTTCTGCTAGCAACCCATAAAAGTAACATAGTTCATGTGACAGGTCCTAGAACAGATCAGAAGTGATAAAGCTGGAATTATGTTGTTATAAATACCATTCCATTGCAGAACAGAGAACATGTGTAAACTTGCATACATTTGGAAACAGGATACCTGTAAGCCAAGGATCAGTAAGGTGACCTAGAACTACTGCTTGGATGGTTGCATTCCCCAGTGTGCCAAGACATGAGGGAAAAGACAAAGTGTGTACTATGCTGGTTCTAGTAAAGGCATCTAAAAACATATCTTTAAGGTTTTTAACAAAATATCCTAATGGATTTTGGAGCCAACAGCTTGAACATCTACTGTGCATTTAGTTATCTTTGAAATTCAACTGACATTGTATATATGGATACCTTTTCCTCTCCTGCCCTGCACTCTTAAATGCTGGCAAGGAACAAGAAAAGTATACAAAGCACTGAAAGAGAAAATCATTTTAGTCACCAGGCAAGGGGGTGATGTAACCCAAGAACATAAGGCACAGTAAGAACTTTTTTGCTGTGATATATCCCACAACTTAACCAGAGCTTTTTGGTAGTGAAATGTTCACCAAAAACCAAGATTCCAGGACTGAAAAGAAAACACAATTTCTCTATTGCACTATGCTGTCTGCATGTCGGTGCAATAAAATAAAACACTGTCATCAGTCTGACTCTAATGCTTACAATGACAATGATGTCACTTCTCTAGAAACTGTTAAGATAAATCACATCTTAAAGCTATAGGTAACAATATAGCAGTTGCTTTAGAATGGAAAGATTTGACCATACTGAAACAGAAAATTATTAATGTAGCACATTTACAAGAAAATTCCTTAGTTCTGTAAATTTTGAAGTTTCAGCAAATGTTTGAAAGAAATCATTCTCTTCTAAGCTTTGCTTACCCAAGCTATCCACATATACAGAGCCAAAGCATAGTTTGGATTGGAAGGGATCTTCAGAGGTCAGCTAGTCCTAGTCCCCATCAACTCCTGAGTAGGGACATCTTCAAGTAAATCAATTTGTTGAGAGCCCTGTCTGACCACACCTTGAGGCATAGGGCATACATTTGTCCCAGCTTTCCCTTATTTCTCAGAGGCCTCCATAAAGTACTGAAAGGCTACAATAAGATCTCCCAAAAACATTCTTTTCCCCAGCCTAAATAGCCCCAAAATTAAAGTCTCCCTTACCTTGGATGGTTCTGGGTTTGCTGGCATTATCAAAGTCACACACCTTCTCCCATTTATCTCTCACTGCTTCAGGCGTCATTGGCTGATTCTTTCCCCTGACAATGGCACCCAAGGATCGCTCCCAGCGCACTAATGGGAAACACCAGCCAGAGAGTTCCAGTAACAAACAAAGAAGCTTTTCATTTCTTTATACAACCTTCCTCTAAGCCACTACCTTCAAGATGGTACCACAAGGGAAACATTTTAAATACTCCAATGTAACTCACCATTGTAACTTCCAGCTGGACTAAAAGGGCTCACTGCTTTAACTACCATTTAGAAAGGGAACAGCACTAGTTTTAAGTTTCACTGAAGCTGCAACAGACTTTTCACTCTCCTGAAATACTAGTTTTAAGATTCTGTCTACTGAAAAGCTGCAGCTAGTATTCATCTACAGGATTTCTCATCTTACATGACTTCAACTACTACTGCTTAGGTATCTTCTGGAAGCATAGAAAACTACAGGGAAAAAGTGAAAACCACTTGTTAGCTGTAAAAGAACCTTAATACCAGCAGCCAGCACCTCCAAATGGTCTCTGAAGTTGTATTTCAATACTGTAACCTGAGAGAAACTGGTAAGGCCAGTGTGAAATTAGTTCCATAAGGATACAGACTTAGATTACTGGGATTGCAATTCAAATAGTTATGTATTTATACTTCATGTTGGGTTTGCCATTAATTAGCAGAAGGCAATGAATAAGGCTATATTGGTACCTCATGAACAACATGGTTTAATTTCAGTAACTACAACAATAGTCATTATAATGATGAAAAATGGTATTTTCTCTTGATCAAAGTGCAGATTTTCAGCTGTATTAAAACCCAAATGCTTGTGAAGGGCAGCAAGATGTTTTGTGCTGCTAACCTGCTTCTTTTAATCTGTTGCCCACACCTCTTGGAAACACTATTCCAGTTACACAGAACACTTGCAGTTAGTTAGAAATGTACAAAATTGTTATCAAGTCGGAGAAAAAAAACTAAATGTAAGCAGAATGACTTCCTGCATTAAGAGCCCTACTTCCAACCCTCTCATGATACTCATGTAGGCTGAAATGTTGTAAAATTCGTTAAAACAGTGTTTGTACCAGGTTCAATGGATTTAGGAAAAAAGTCAAGGCATCTCACACACTGAATATTTTTTCTCCTCATAAGTCCTCAGTATGTCCTGCAAGTTTTCCTGAAATTGGTATTTAAGTTAGTTACTGGAGTCACTAAGGAAAATACATGGGTAGCATAGCTACTGATTATTTAAGAACACTAATTGCCTTAACATGCCTACACACTAGTATTTTAATAGAAGCATAAGTAATAGTGGAAAGTAATGGAAAAGATGAAATGAGAAATGAAAAATGAAAAATACGCCTGTTTATCAGCATATGATATTTATATCATGAAAAATTAAAGTTATCAAGAAAAAGCAGCAATGTATACTTAGCACCACAACTTCTACTTGAAATTATGCCCAGGATCTAAGAATTGAAGTTACTTGGGCAGAATTTCAGTTACTGTTAGTTCAAAAGCATAACAATGCACATACCTATAACTGGTAACATACCTAAGCTACCAGTTTTTCCCACATGAAGTTAAAGGTTTTAACTTTTACCAAATATAAGCAGTTTTCTCAGAACCCCAGGCTTTTATTCATCTTCTTGCCTGAGTAAACAATGTCTTGAGCATACAGGTTACGTCTAAAGAAAGTCTCAATGTCAATTCCAAAAACAAGATCAATCCCTCCAACATAAAGTACTTACATTTTCCAATCCACCCAGCTCCCACCTGCCAAGAAAAAAAGAATATCATCAGCTTAGGACATGTCACAAAGCAAAGCTGTGGTAATGCTGGGAAACAAAACTATACTCCAGAACAAACTCAATATTAAGAATTTCTGAATTACTGCTGGCTGTAATTAACAGTTTAGTTAAGCACCTGAATGTGATCAACATAAAACAGTTTCCATCCAATACATGAGTTAGCAGTTTGATGCCAATACCTATAATGAATACCATAACTAAGTAATTACTCCTTCCTGCAAGCCACTTTCTATGTTAGAATGATTTTCAGAACAAAAATGCCTTTTGAATTTTGGTATCTTTTCAACCTTAAAAGCGTACTATAAGAATTGTAACAATCAAATTGGTAGCATGCTGAGCACAGACCAGAACTTGACTAAGCTGTGACTGCCTGAAGTACTTGTCAAATACTGCACAACTAGATCAATATTTCTTCTGTCTATGCTGAGTATGTAGTTCACACATGGTCATTTAGTTTCAGCAAAAAGGTTAAGGCTGGACAAGATAAAACAACTGATATTGGGGGAAGGAGCAAAGGCAGGGAAGGAGGGAGAAGAAAGGAAAAATTTAAAAATTACCTCAAACAGACTGCCATTTTCAGCACAGCTCTCATGGCAAAGCCAAACTACTAAAGGAGCAACATATTCTGGTTTGAAAGCATCGACCAGATCTAGAGCAAATAGGAGAGGGGAATAATGAAATAGAAATACTCTGCAGTTTCACCAGTTTAATCTAACACCCTCTTATGAACAGCAGAACCAGGAGAATTTTATCCAGAGTGCTCTGTCATGAAAAGAAAGGACCAGGTAAATGAAACATTTGAAGATTCAATAAAGACCAACATCTAGTGAGATACATATATGCTGCTTAAGCCCATGACATGGCTTCTCAGCCAGAGAGACAAATGCCCGTGTAACTCTTGGGAACCCTGCTACATGCAGACTGCAAAGCCAGACAACCTTCCTAAATTTCCACATGATGGCAGCCTGAAACAAAGACAAGACAGCTATACATAATCCTGATGGAAATTTACCTGAGCAATTTTCCTTTTAGTATGCTAGTCAATTATATAGACAAGACATTACGAAAATAATTGCAGCAGCTGATTGTTTAAGAATTATCTCATTTGGAAATGACGGTTTTTCTAAACAATAAAGAGAATTTTCACCCTGCTAAATTTACATATCAATCCTATTCTGGAATTTTCATTGACACCTAGTACAATAGAAAGCTATCTGAAAATTGAGACATTGTCATGGAACAGTGTGGTTGTCCAGGCAGCTCTTATCATATATTCTATCCACTGTCTGAATATTAACTTTGCTTAATTTCCTTTTTCAGCTATTAGAATATTATTCTTTCAACAGCAGTAGATACAGAGCTGTTCCTCATCTAAAGGTCATCAAGCATTTTCAATTATAGACAGATTTTCCAAGATGAAGAGCTAGGAAAGCCTATCATTTCAAGTACTTCTTTAATAGCAAAACTAAGGTAAACAGAAGTTCATTTTTAGCAGTTCCATAAAAGTACAAGAAAGTTGAATTCCATTTATTATGGCATGTTGTAAGTGCATAGCAAACCCATTAGACTTTTCCAAAATATTCTACTTTATGCCACATATAATTTAGTCTCAAAGCCTAGTCCTATATTATTATTATTAATGCTTGTAATCTACCCTTAAAATAATTTAAAAATAGGTACTAGAAGTTAAAAAAAACCAAAAACCAAAAACAACCACACAAAAGATGCAAACCGCATTTAAGAGTTCTTAGAAAGAACAAAAATATGTGGGTCAAGTTGTACATACATAACAATGTAGAGCATTGTATGGCAATGAAAAAGCATAGGTGTCTGCAGACATCAGAGGATAAATAGGAAAGTCCTGACTAAGATAACAAGAATAATTTGATGACCTCTGAAAATGTTTTTAAGTTGTGGCATTTAAATCTTTTAGGAGTATTTGAAAAACTGGACAGGAATTGAGTGAACAAGATAAGAAATGCATCATCAGAGCTCTAAGTATCTTACAGAGAAATCAAAGGATCTCACTCTTCTTAAAATGACTAAGAAAGAAAATTCTGAGGTATTTTTTATCATCCTATGTAGATTAAATATCTTCAGAACTTGCCAGCTACTTTAATCCATTTTACATTGCATGCTTCATGTGTTTAGATCTTCTATAAACAATTCCAATAAATCACTGGAACTTACAACTTAAAACACCACTAGAGTCATGACCACCTGGATTATTTAGATCTAAACCAGGCTACTTCAGGCATTCAATCTGTGCCTAAAATACAAAATACATTACTCTCCAATACCCTGTCTATCAGTCTGACGAATATGATGATTTCCTTGGCTTTGAAATCTGCTCATCATAAGGGAAAAGAAGGGCAAGAGTGAAATGAAATAGGCTGACTCTAGAAGATTTTCTGAGAGTAATTTCTTTTAACTGACATTTTCCCCCCCAAATTATTTTTCTTTCTTCCGATCATTTGCCAAAGTAATTAGTCAGTCTATTTATCCTAAACTTACACTTATGCACACTTACTATGTTAAACCTGCTCAAACTTTCAAAGATAGTAGCTGTGCAACAAAGAAAAATTAAGCAACTCAGTTTACTATCATCTCCTGCTGATCATGGAACCACTAAGTACACACATGACATGTTGCGCACAAACCCAGTATTTTGCAATTAGGCAATATTCTAACAAGTGCAGACAACTTATGCTCATACTTGATGTCACATGTGATGAAACAAACAAGCCTTTCCACTAGCGAAGGAGGATCTTGGAAGAGATTACAGTTAAAGAGCCTTGCTACATGAAATTGCTTTTGCAAATAAGAAAATTTGCTCCATATCTTGTGGTAGAAAGTAAGAATTCCTCACAACAGACAAAGCAAATAAGCTGACAGTTCAAAGACAAAAAGATAGTAGGAAAAATGAACTGGTAGTACACGAAGTGTGAAGGACTTGCATTTTCTAAGAGGTAAGAGAGTTTGTTGCACTTCAAAAAATACCAGTACATGTAGACCTTAAATTATTCACCTTGCGGCATGACAGTCTGGGTCAGCCTGGATCCAGCAGTAGGAGCAATGGTGTTGCAGTGGATGTTATATTTCCGCCCTTCAATTGCAATTGTGTTTGCAAGACCCAAAAGGCCAAGTTTTGCAGCACTGTAGTTTGCCTGACCAAAGTTTCCATATATTCCAGCAGCTGAGGATGTCATAATTATTCTTAAGGGAGAAGAGAAGAAAAAAACTTAAATTATTTCTTCAAGTTATTTGATTCTACACAACATTTGCCAGCTTTGGCATTATAGTCCCCATATTCCACAAAACCAATATGAAAATATTATTTGCTAGTTTTGCTAACAATCAGGTAACTAATGTTTGATGGACAGCAAACATCTCACAAATCCTGACACATTGTCAGAGTAGCAGAAAACTAACAAAGGTTTTCTGAGTGATATTGCAACACTAGGAAAGACATTCTGTGACACTAAATCCTGTACAGAGAAAAATAATTTCATTTCTATCTTCATTTCAGCTGGTGGTATTCTCACAACTAATAGGAGATTTCATTGCTCAGAAGAAAATTACTTGACTGAAAATCACTGCCTTTAATATTAACTACCTGGTAATATCTGAAGATCTGTTCTGACAGAATTCACATTCAAAGAATTCTAATATGCATTAAATGCATGACAGAAGAAGACAGGAAAGGAAAGTCTTGCTCTTTGCTGTTCCCATTACTGCTTTGGAGTGACTTAGAGTTCACATGAGAGCTCTAAAAACCACTGCAGTTCACAGATGGTTTGAGGCAAGAAAATGCTGTGCTGCAGGTCATCTCAATTCCATAGAAATGGGTGCACACCGTCACTTTTAAAGGAAACCTGTTATGGTTTGACACTAGTCAAATACCACAAAGGCGCCTTGCTCACCCTCCCCTGCCAGAGCTGGGCAGAGGAGAGAAAAAAAAATTAACAACAGGTTCATGGGTTGAGAAAAGGACTGAGAGAAAACACTCCAAGGGCAAAAGACGCTCAACTTAAATGTACAAAGTGATTTTATTACTGAGAGGTACAGAGAAGTATAATGAGAAGTAGCTAAGCTCTTTTCTTCCCTCAACCCCTCCCTCCATCCTTCCCACCAACAGCACAGGGAGACAGGGCATGATGGTTTGGTCAGTTATCACCAAGATTTTCTTCCACTGCTCAGGGAGAAGAGGCCTGTGGGGTCCCAGTGAGGCCATGGGGTCCCTCCCACAGGAGACAGTTCTCCATGAGATTCTCCAATGAGGGTCCACTTCTCACAGGCAGCAGCCATACTGCACCTGCTGCAAATATGAGTCCCTCCCACAGGCAGACAGTCCTCCCAAAACTGCTGAGACATGGGCCACTCCTTCCATAGGATGCAGTCCTCCAAGGACAGGCTGCTCCAGGGCCCTCTCTCTCCACTGGGTCTCCTGCTGGATCACAACCTCCTCCCGGCATCTACCTGCTCTGGCATGGGCACCTCCCTCCATGGGTGGATCTCTACATCCCCCATGGATGCCCAGAGGCTGCAGGGGCACAGCTGCTTCACCGTGGTCTCACCACAGCCTGCAGAGAATCTCAGCTCTGGCACCTCCTGCCACTCCTTCTACAATGACCTTGGTGTCTCCATGTTGTTTCCCTCACAGGTTCTCACCTCCTCCTTGTCTCTGGGCAGAAAAAACTGTGTGTCCTTTTGTTTTGATTTTCTCCTCCAATCTGTTATCACAGAGACATTACCATCACCTCTAACTAGCCCAGCCTTGGCCAGCACCATGTCCATTGTCAAAGCCACCAATGATTGGCTCTGCTGGACACAGTGGAAGCTTCCAGCAGCTTCTCACAGGCCCCTTGTGTGATTTCCCCACTACCAAAAACCAGGCCATGCAAAAACAACACAAAGCCTGATCAGATTCTGTTGAAATCTACTTGAAATCTAAACACACAGCATAGCTGGGATCAACACACATTTAACTTTTTTTATCTGCTTCACTGCCAATAATTTAATGCTTTTAATTTAAGTGAAGTGTTGCAAGTAGTGGTTCAATATGATGAAGAAAAACTACAAACTCTATACAAAGCAGGCATTTTGCAGATGGCACGTGTCTACCCATAAACTGCAGAAGCACTCACTATCACTGTCATCTGAGCAAATACAGAAAAGGATACAAGTGAAACATTATCCTAATTGCATGCAACTCTAGAATTAAGCTGGTTTTGAAAAAATAATTTAATTTTCAGCTCCCAGACTGAAGACTTTCACTATCATCACAGTTCACTTCCCTGGATGAGAATAAATGTTATTTAGGTCACAGGATGAGAAAATACCTCACACAGTTTTAAACATGTGGGTATGGTTAAGATTAATATAATCAGTGCTTTGATAAAGTTTTTGATAAAATCACAAAAATGGAAAAAAAATTCTGATTTCACCGCACTTTTCACTTAGCAGTAATACATACCAAAAACATACTAAGAACACTCCCATAACTTTTAAGAAAAGTACGTTTGTCCAAAGGGTTAAAACTGACAAACAAAGAAAACTCATGACAACTAAACACCAAAGAAAAAAAATCCATGGCCTACAAACAGAACTGCATGAACCAGTCATTTGAATAAGAAGGAACAGAACAAGAGTCCCTCAAACTGCAGTAACACACCAGTAACAAACATTTCTAACCAGTCCTCATTAATTGACATGGTATTTTTACATAGTTACAACTTCTGTTTGGGAGAGCCAGAAAAATACATTTAAATACATTGGAAGAAAAACCTTCAAACATTTGGCTGAGGAAGCGGGAAGGAGGAATCAGAGCTGTACAGACATTTTCACTGATTTTGCTTCTACCCTGACAAAGTGAAAGAAAAGAATGCAAAACTCCTTCACTGTTTGGACATGCATCAGTCCCTATGGAAAAATGCAATACAGAACACACATTTTTACCTGCCAAATTTCTGATTTTTCATATGATTCCATGCAGCTCGGGTTACCAGGAATGATCCCCTCAAATGAATTCTGTGAATTATATCTAGAACAAATTAACATCAGTTTAGTAACTCCAGGATTTTTCTCCCAGCTTGAAATGCACCATATTTCTTCTTCATGACAAAAATGTACTCCCTTCACACTGTTTTTTTGTTGGGGTTTTTTTGCTTTGTTTTTTTGGTTTTTTGTTTGTCTTGACAGACAACTTTTCCGTACTTGCCTGAACATACACTGATTATGAAGGGGCTGCCCACATATACCACCTCTTGTATGGGCCTCTTCTCTACAGAATACAAAAGCATTCAAAATTCCTGCACTCAGACTCAGACCAGAAGCACAGAATACAGACTATCCTTGTAAAGTCTCCTTCACTGACTTATCATCATCTACGACCTCAATGAAGGTTTTGCTTTTTCTTCTGTCCCTTGGCACATCAGTTTCCTTTCCTCTCTGCTTCGTTTTGGGTCTTTTAAGCCTGTTTAATATTCAGCCATGCAGTGCTGGCACTAGGAATGTTGTGTTCACAAAAACTATTGTGTGTAATTCACATGGCTCTTTTTCTTATTGCATTTGGCAACCTGGAGTGGGAAGAAAAGCCCTTCTTACCCTTTGGAACTACATACACCTACCATGTGTTGCAGCACAGACCTGGTTTGCACACTGAACACAAGCAGCTTTCCACTAAGCTTGCAGGGCAAAAGGTAAGCCTTCCCTGTCTTTTCTTTCTTGTTCCCGTGGGAGGGATGTACATGTCATCTTTCACAAGAAAGAACATTTGGAAGTTGCTTTAAAATCAACTCACCCCAATCTTCATCACTTATCCGAACAAAGGAACGGTCTCTCAGGATCCTAAAATGCAACATTAGGAAAACAAAACAGATGTAAGATCAACATTTGTTTACACAAAAAGGACAGCACACACTCAAACAGGACAGGTATACTCACCCAGCATTGTTTATAACAATATCTGAAATAAAAAAAAGGTAACTAATTCAATGCACTGATAAAATACAAGCTTGTTTCTATTTTTCTCCCACTTCCAAATATACACACACAAGAACACTGGACATATACATCACATTACATATATTCAGTAGCTCCTTGTCCTGATTAATGAATCTATCCTTGAACAAATATTATAACATAAAACTTCTGGACAGGCAACTCTCAACCCGACAGGGACCTCAATGGGACAAAGCCTGAAAGGCAGGCATAGCTGTGAAGTGCTGGCTGCCTAGGAATCCAATATCTGCAGGATGCAGCTATCCTGTACAGTTTTGAAGCCTGCTTTGAATTTCAGAATGCCCCAGTTACGCAGTTTATGCCACCACCTTTGTTGCAGTAGCCCAAATGATAACTAGAGGAACCACAGAGTCTCAAAGCTGATAAAGTGACCAGGATCATAACAATTTCTTGTCAGATAGTTAACTGGGTTCCTGTTGGCCTTGTTTATGTGTACTCTAAGCCATTTCACCCTGAGTTAAACTCACCAAGTGATTTCAAACAGTGGAAATCACATGGCTAAAAAGAACTTTAACAGTTACATAAAACACCTTAGGGTTTTCTTTTTTAATTTCTGCTAATGCATGTTGCCCTTATGTAAGCAGAAGAGCTTAAAAACATGCAATATTGCTTTCAGCAACATTATTTATGCTAATTCTATGCAGTCAGTCATAACACTTCGTGCTTTGTGACAGTCATAGACTTTGTGCTTTGTGATAGAAATTGTTAACCATTATTGAAGTTACAAAATTCTGAAGTGTAGGAAAATACGAAACATATACTAAGCTTTACACCTCCGTTAAAACCACAAAAAAACAAACAAACAAACAAACACACCAACAAAAACAAACAAAAACCCAAACAAACAAAACCCAAAAAACCCAAAACAAATAAAAAACCCCAAACAAAAGTTGATAATTCAGATTAAAAGCTGAAAGCCCCTTATTCAGATTTCACTGACTACAGGCACCAAGAATTGGTAAGTACTAGTGTGGTCAAAATGTATTTCATACACAGGCTGTTAACTGCACTGCTTATAATGGCTTTACACTTGCACACAATTTTCTACATGAATTAAGCAACTGTACCTATCCTCCCAAAAGCCTCAAGGGCTGTCCTCACCAGCTTTTCACCATCTTCTACGGAATCTGTATGAAAAAAGTAAAAATTCTCAATTAAAATTAACTGGATACTCTGCACTTCCAGGATATTAACAACTAATTCCACAGATCTAAGAAAAATAAACTACACACAGCCCCAGTGAAAACTAAATTCAAATCCAGCCATTATCTGCATGTGGCGTAAAGCAAATCCCACACAGCAAATTTAAATGCCACAACATTTGTGACAGCAAGAAAAACACAAAGCAAAGCAAGCAAGAACTATCCATTCCCATTTAGCATCTGAAGACTGCGGAAGAACAGCTACTTAATACTTCAATGTTAAAAACTGAGATAAAAGAGAAGGGCATTAGTAGATAAATCTTAATTGAATGAGGCAATTAATGCACCTGCTTTTAGCATCTGTCTCCCCACTCCACATAGTATCACACCTGTTTAATGTATATGTTAGTGGTAAGCTGGCAGTAATCTTTCACTAGCAGCATCAGCTTTTCATTTAACATGTCCACTATTCCTATAGATAAAGCATTACACTCATCTGGATAAATAACATACCATAATTGGGTACTGCTTTTCCTCCTTTTGCTCTGATTTCATCAACAACTTTGTCAGCAGCTGAGGAGCTTTTGCCATATCCTTTAAAATCACCTCCAAGATCATTCACTGTGCATGACAAAGAAATGAAATTTTTGTTGTTAGCACTCAAACTTCATGGTCTGTCCTTACCTCATTATCACACTGGAGGCTATAAGGAATATTAATAAAGCCTGCTGCATTTGGGATCTTACTGAGAACCACAGATAACAAAAGAAAAATAGTAGAACATATGACTATTTTTTTTAAAAGCAGTGCAACATACATTATCCCATTTTCTTTAAATAACATGGAAAATCTTTTTCCACCCCTCCATCATGTATTCCACTTGCTTGCCCTGCCCAGGCTACCTCTGTAATTGTGTTGAAGTTCAGAGATAAAGATCTAGATTGTACCCCAATCACAGGCAATTTGTTCCAGTCTCTAACTACTGCATGAACCGTAAGCAAGACTTTATTCCTGTTAATAGAGCTGCTAAACTGTTACTAGCCACCACCATCATGGAAGAGACCCAGCGGTCTGAACAAAGCGAGAAGTGCCAGCTCTGGAGCTTCAGATCCTGCTCCTGTGGGGTAAGAGGCCCACCTGACACATACATCTGGTCCAGGCTGCTCCCCACACTGGGGCACACGTCACTCATGGCAGCTGGAATGTCATGTTGCCACACTCTGCTGCACTCCTGCACATCCCACAGCTTCACAGAACTACCAGGGGAACAAAAACACTACCAAAAAAATCCCCTAAAACATTGTATTTGGACAAAGAATTTTAAAAAATTTTAAGAAGTTGTTTAAATGGGTTCAAAATGGAATTGTAAAAAAGCCAAATTGACTGAATTTACATGCAACAATGGTATTCTGCTAAACAGTCTTTTGCTATGGTGAATTCCAGCTTTCTGCCTTCTAACTTCGAACCTCAAGAAGCCAGACAAAGTAAAATCCACAAAATATGAAGGATGTTCTTGCTGGTCTAGATGAAAAGCAGCAATGTCACGTCTGTTGTATCATGACAAAATGAAATGGATCCATTTTGTGCCTTTTTTTTAACTCTGTAAGTAAACAGAAACATGGCTCGCAGAACACACCACAAAATCACTATTATTCAGATCAAGAAGCCTCATCTGGAATCCTATATTCATCTTTGTGTGCAGCACTTCAAGAGAAATGTAGAAACACGGCAGAAAATTTGTGAGTAAATAAAAATGCCAAAGCCCAGAAGAAGCGAGCATCAAAAGAGGAGGGACATGTCAAAAATAACAGAAAAAACAACCAAGCATAAACAAATCAAACACAAAAAATGCCCAGCCTTAAGCAGAAAGTACAAGTACCTTAACACTGATGCAAAAAACAAAGGAGACAAAAATCTCCGAGCTAACAGATCAATATCTAGCAATCCAAACATGCAGAAAACACAATTCAAGTGAAAAGAATTAAGGCAAATTTCTAAGTGTAGGGATGTGTTAGGATAGGCAACGCAGGCAGACTGATCAGCCTGCAACATCCATGGTATTAAAGGAAAGCAAATTAGGGACAACACCTGGGAAAGAAGAGTGAACAATTTGAGTGGTAAACATACACAAACCATTCAGTCCTGTTAAAGCCTAACAACTCTACCACAGACAAGTTTATATATGCTTATCCCACACTTCAATAGTAATTTGCTGACAAAAACCTAATGAAATATTTGGTAAAATTTTCAGAGGTGGTAAAGTACCTTAGGCTGAGCACAGGCACTAATGGAGTTGAAACAAAAAGGAGTATGCAAGAAAGAGTTGAGCTATTATAGGTTTTAAAAATAGTAACGCCATGACTGTGATAGAACAATGAAAAAAAGCCCCTAACAACAAAATAGAGAAATAACATTACTATAAGCCCAAGCTTTACATCATGCAATTTTCAGCTGAAATCACACAGTTGAAAAGAGCCAAAGACTGTAGTGGTTGTGGCAGAGCATAGCTATAGTCTGAATCTTGGAGAAGAACTCCTCTAAGGCTACAAGCGTGTCACAGAAGAGTAGCAAAAGCAAATCTGAAGGGTGAAACAGTTGGTGCAGAGCACCTGACATCTACAGTACAAGTTTTTTCAACAGTAAGCCAGCTGATTTCTTGTGGTATTCTGGTGTCACAAACCAAGCACACATGAACAATGTAGATTTGCTGATAGATTGCATCTTCTAGCCTGTTTTTCAAAGGACTCATGCAATTCAATACCATTTCACTATGCAAACAAAAATACAAATAGGATACATACCAGGAGAGATGCTTCAAAAGCATGACTCTAAACTAAAACAGCAACAAAAGAGCCCTCAGACAGACCAGAAGAAATGGTAGGTCTGGAGATGACACAGGATGCAAGACAAAAGCAAATCAACCCTTCTTCCTACTTTCAACTTTTCCTGATGAGAGGCATGAAGGAGATAAAGAATAACCAAAAACAGTGGTAGCAGGCAGCCTCAGGGTCATGGGAAGAGAGTTTTCTACCTAGGCTGCTCTTGTCAATTTAACCACACCAACAGCAACTCACTCCATAGAGATGCAGGACTGGACAAAGGCGTCATATCGGGGCCTACTGTTATTCTTCCAACTACTCTAAATATTCCTCCAGAGTATTTGATCACTGGTCTTAACATACCTTCATTTCCATAACTTATAAAAAGGAACTTGTTTAAAAGAGACAAGGCAGATATAAGTCTCATATCTACTTGAGTTTTAAAAAACTAAAGATTTATACAAGTAGTTTCTCAACTCTTTGAAGTCAGAATTGTAAGAGAACAAGAGAAACAAATACAAGCATGTAGAAGTAATACTGCAAGACAAACTGAAGTGTGAAGTTTCCAAAAGGAAACAAGAAGTTGCCCTTACAGTCAATTCTTAACTTACTGTTTAGTTATTACACAATAAGGCCAAGAGATAAAGGAGCATTAGCTGTGGTCAGGCAATAGAGTACATTTTCCTTCAGATCATTCTGGAAAGTTAGACCACCACCATCTGCAGAGAGTCAATACAAAATATTTGGACTGCTTTAGTGACATAATTTTTGCTAAATAAAAAATCGATGTGAATTATTCACATCCACGGTAAATACAGCAAGTATCAAAGAAGGCAATTAACAGAAACAAAATAAGAAAAAACAACCTAGATTTTTTTTAAGTTGTCTACATACATACTCATTTTAAATCAATGAAGTAAAATCAAACAATTTTCTTGAAGTTTTGTAAACTGAGATTGGCGTTGTCATTAGAAAACTACAAACAAAAACAGCGAGCAAGGTCTTGTCCATAAATCTCTAAGCATTTAAACTTGAACTCATCAACAAATTCATCCATAGGCAGCAAAACTATAAAATCACAGGAACCTTTTAGGCTGGAAACATCTGCAAGGTTAAGTCCAACCATTAATGTAACACTGCCAAGTCCAGGAGTAAACCACATCCCTAAGTGCCACATCCACACATCTTTTAAATACTTGCAGGGATGGTCATTCAAGCACCTCTCTGGCCTGTTCCAGCGCCTGACAACCTTCCCAGTGAACAGATTTTTGCTAAGAGCCAATCTAAAAATGGCAATGCTGATTGCTGGTGGGTACCCAAAATACAACTTAACCTACAGGACTGCCTTGTGATACAGCATTCTTCACAACTAAATATGCCCTGCTAAGGTTCAACCAAGAAACTACAAAACCACCAGAAGTTACAGACAGCTACTTGGCACTGACACCGAGACCGGACAGCTCTTCTGTCCCATGAGCCACAGAAAGAAACAATGCTATTGAGCTACATTTCAGTAACTTCTTTCTTGAGAGACAGTACTATAAGATAACATATTCACAAATTCAAATGGTCATATTGGAAGATTGTGAGCACAATTTACCAAAGACAACACACTCTCTGGCCACAGATTGCAGTAAAAAGTTGTATGCATAACTGGAAGTTAAATCTAAGGAATGATCTAACTCAAACTGGCTTTCCAGCAAAGGTAAGCTCTTGGACAAACTTGGGCAACTTGTTTCATTAGAAAATAAAGCTTAGAGGCAAAATTAAACAGCAAAAGATAAGACAGAAAACCATTAAATAACAAAGGTTACTGTCAAAAAGGGCATGGACTGTCGAATGCAAGCTATCTGAAAAGGCAAAGGTTACAGTCTAGATCAAGTTAGTTAAGATAAAACTTACCAACTACTGAAGCTCCTCTTTCAGCAAAAGCCAGAGCATATGCTCTGCCCAAACCTAGTTTTAAAAAAAAGAGAAAGTTAAAAACAAGAGTGAATTTGTTTCCTCAACCACAATTCAGACAAAAGCTACAAAAAATGAATCGCATCAAGAAAAATGCACCAATTCAAAACAAATACTTTGCAGGTTCAAAGTTATTCCCCCCAGGAGCTCAAAGTCTTTTATAAGAATAAAATACAAAAGTAAACAAACAGATAAACAGTAAGTAAAACTTCCAGTCAAGAGAAAAAAAAAAACCCAAACAAACCACGCTTACTCTTTGTTACTGGATTCAGCCAAAGCATCTGGGAAAGCTGTATGCTGCCGAGTTTGTGCTTGGGATAGAAAAATACACTTGAAAGGAAGAACCTTTAATGTCCTAAGGTAACACTGAGGAAGGAGGGGATTTTTCAAGTTAATTAATTACGCACTAAGTGAATAAGATACTTTCCTAGTTAAAGTTAAAATTTGAAAAAGAAACTCAACAAAATTTAACTGTGACTGAAGATATATTGACAAAATCATTTGGATACAAAGGAATGCCTAATACCTCAGATAACCAAACAGACACATAGTTTGCCTGTCCTAAGAGAAGACTGTCATTTCTGCACCACAAACAAAAGCAAGGGTCTTGAACCTTCACTCTGGCTTAGATTCTAGTTGTATTTGGCATTCATTGCAATAAATTATTTACAGATATACTATCCACTGTAGCAATCAAAAGTTGTTGGGCTTAATGGCACTGATCCTTTTTTTTATTCATTTAAAAAAAATGGAGATTGAAATGATCAAAGAATTGTCAGTCAAAAGAAAGTTCCTCAGAATACAAACAGTATCTCTTTGCACCTCACTTGGACATTCAAATCCACTTCTCAAAAAAAAAAAAATGGGTGGGGAAAAATAAGAACTGTATATGCTGGTTTTAAGTACACTAATTTCACAGCAATAAGTTGAAAATTTCCTTAAGACTCCCTTAGGCCTCTGCAACCAAGAGTTTCACATGTGAGGTGCATATACATCCAACTGCTCATACAACCCAAGTCCAAGAAAACCTTTTTTTGTTTTGTTTTGAAAAGCCACGGAGAAGTGCACAACTGAGAAGTGCACAAAACTCAGGCCATGCTATATCAGCTTGTCTTCTCAACTGCTAAGCAAGGACTGAACATTTGAGAATCAAAACTAACCTTAAAAAAACCAAGATAGGTTGACTAAACAATGTCCAACACAGTAATTCACAGAGGATCTCCTCAAAGTGAAAAGAAACACTTTTCACATTTGTGCGTATGTGAAAGCAGGTATGACTTTGACACAAACTAGTGATTCAGATGTCTAAATAAACTCCCAGCTCTGATGTGTTCACCAACATCCAGCTGAAAAACAATGTTATTAGTAATGCAATCTAACTACAGTGATGTAAATTAAATAAAAGCAAAATGAGAACTAATCTGTAAATAATAGGTCCTCCCTTAATCTTGACCTAAATTTAATCAACACTTACTGAAAAGCTGTTGTGAAATAAAACATACAAGAGGAATTTTCTCTATTAACAAACCATTTTCAGTCTAACCCTATGAGTACAAGGGTCACTGTACACACACTTTTGACATGAAACTTTTACTCAGTGCAATACTTTTTAGAAGCTTTATTACTGCCACAGTGACCTTGTTTTGCTATTATGCAAGATCTTAACCTGTTCTTCAGTGAAGCTTACTATATAGGGAAAAGGCCACAAACATAGATGTGGTACAAGCAGAAAAGCAACATTAAAAAACGTGGTCTCAGTTATTATCAGGTTGGTCACTTTCAGGTGATGTACATGGACTGTTCAGTGCCTTCCAAAACTACTTCTTCACAAGACATCACTTAATCTAGGACCCCAAAACGACTCCGCTAGAAACGTGCGGCACCACAAAATGAGAGCAAAACTCTACCGTGGGGAGGGAGGGCAGAATCTTTTCAGAGTATGGCTAAACAAGTTTCCTAAAGAGCTCATCACAAACACAAACTTTGCCTGTCATTCATCCACACTGACAGCCCGCATTTTTGCTCAACTACCAGAGTAGGCAAAGGCTAAAGCATGGACACAGAGAATGAAAAAAAAAAAAAAAATCAAAGGGGGAAGAAACAAATAACAGAAAAACCCAACCAATCAACCCACCCCACGCCATTACAACAAATACAAAAACACTTCCTGGCAAAACCAAGCATTCCACGTTCCCCGGAGGGCTCAAGCCCGCAGACCACCAAGAGCGCAGGCCAGCCCCGCTGCTGGCAGCGGTCTCTCCGCGCCGCTCCCCGCTGCCCCAGGCCGGCTCCCGGGAGCCGCGGGCCGGGCAGGCAAGCAGCGGGTGGGCGGCTGCCGTCAGCAGACCCGCCGGCACAGGGAGAGCGCTGCTGCAGCACCACCGTGCCAAGCCACACGGCTCACACGCCTCCGACGCTACGTCCAAGGCTCAGGGGGAAGGAATTAGGGTAGCAGGACAGCGCTTGGAGGACGACATCCACTGCTGAGAGGGGTGCAGCGGCGCTGCTCCCCGCGTGTGTTCAAACAGCAGAAAAGCCCCATGTTCGGAGGGGCTCCCAGCGTGGGCAGCGCCGGGCCGGCCTCTGATGGCAGCAGGAGACACGGCCCTGACCCCTGCACAGCCTTGGCACGGCCAGGAACGGCACGGCCAGCACCCCCCCCCTACAGCCCCGTTTCTGCCCTCTGCGGAAACAACACGCTTTCTTCCCCGAAGCAGGACCGGCTGCCCCCGGGGACACCTGCCGGGGCCGCGGGCAGCGGCGGCTCCGCGGAGCCCGCACCGCCCGGGCTTCCCCCGAGCAGTTCTGCCGTCTCCAGTGGGGGCGGAAACCCCGGCCGGCGCTCACCTCCTCCGGCGCCTGTCACCAGCACCACCCGCCCGTCGAACCTCAGCCCCGCCGCTGCCATGACTCCGCTCCGCTCCGCTCGCCGCCGCCCGGCTCCACTGCCCGGCCCCGACCCCAGTGCCCGGCCCCGGCCCGCCCGCCCGCAGGAGGGACAACACGGGGCGGGGAGGTGCGCCCCAACGCGCATGCGCTAGCACCGCAGCCCGCTGGGAACTGTAGTGTGCGATGGGAAGGGGAAGGGACGGGACGGGGAAAGGAAGGGGCGGGGAATGGAAGGGGCGGGGAATGGAGGGGCGGGAACGAGGGCTTAGGAAGGAAGGAAGGAAGGGGGAAGGAGCGCCGAGGAAGGGTTGTGCCGAAGAAGGGAAGGGAAGGGAAGGGAAGGGAAGGGAAGGGAAGGGAAGGGAAGGGAAGGGAAGGGAAGGGAAGGGAAGGGAAGGGAAGGGAAGGGAAGGGAAGGGAAGGGAAGGGAAGGGAAGGGAAGGGAAGGGAAGGGAAGGGAAGGGAAGGGAAGGGAAGGGAAGGGAAGGGAAGGGAAGGGAAGGGAAGGGAAGGGATGACGAGAGGGAGGGAAAGGAGAGAGAGGAAGAGATGGGGAGAGGATGAGCAGGAGAAGATGATAGGGAAGATGTGTGCTAATGTCTTTACCAACAAGTCGATGCACAGAAGAATGGGTGTTAATATCTTTGAAATCCGTCTTAATGTCGCTATTAACTTCAAGCTGCAGGTTTGTTGCAGAGCCAGACAGCTTGACTCCTGAAATAGACAAGGGCCTGCACTAACTTATGTTTCTGAACTTTGGATAAAAGGAGGCTGTGCCCTCCAAAACCTCGAGACATTAAATCCCGCAGGTTGTGTGCCCCCGTGCACTCTACCCCTTTATTCGAATAAAGTTGCAGGTCTCTTCAGTCTCCTTTATGGACAATGGCTTTTCATAGTGTGATTTTCCGTGCAAAAGGAAGGGATGGGGAATGGAGGGGAGGGAAGAGAAAAGTAGAGGAGAGGAAGGGTTGGGGGAGGAGAAAGGCAGGAATGTGGAAGAATAAAGGGAGAGGAGGGATGGGTGGGGAAGGGGAACGGAGAGGAGGGAAGGAGATGAAGAAGACAAGGGGAGAGGAAGGGATGAGAAGGGTAAGGAAGGGATGCAGAGGGCAAGGAGGGGCTCGGGATGGAGGCAGTAGGGCCCAGGATCAGCCCTGCCTGGCCCTGCTTTCCCAGGCTGGCTGCTGTGAAGGATGGGAAGGAGTGAGCCGTCCTGTCCTGTCTACATGCCCAGCGAGGCCATTGCTGGGCCAGATTGTGAGATCCTTGCTGAATTGTGAGGCTACCCTGGTGTAAGACATCCTGCCTCCGTTTAAAGCTAATCTACAATTACTTCTTTTATAATAATCTTGTCCATGTTGTGCAATTTTTCTCCCTCTATTTGCAATTTCCCAGTGGAAACATTGCTTTCCCAGAGGCCTGGGAACTCTGTTGAGCAGTAAAAGTGCAATACAGCGCCCTTTCTTTGCCCCACGGATTTTGGCTGCCCATGTGCAGAGGGCAGAGCTGGGTGCAGCACCTGGGGCCTGCAGGTAGTCCCAGGCCCCGCACAGCATTCCCACTGGATCCAAAGGACTCACCATCAGGCACGGCTCAAACCCTCAGAAGGGGTGCCGGTGGTGCCCCTGGGAACGTGTCTAAGAAAATATAAAAGACGTTTTGCAGCAATTGTGGGAAGAGTTGAGAAGCTGAGGGAGAACCAGCCCTGCAGATACCCAGGCCTGTGAAGAAGGAGTGACAGCTCCGGATTCCCTGGAGCCCTTAGAGAAGACACCCCATGGAGGTTCACACTAGAACAGGTTTGCTGGCAGGACTTAGGATCCCGTGGGGGACTGGAGCAGCCTGTTCCTGAAGGAATGCATGCTGTGGGAGGGACTCATGCTGGAGCAGGTCTTGAAGAGCTGCAGCCTGTGGGAGTGACCCCATGTTTTTATATTATTGCAGGTGTTGTATGAGACAGTGTTATTCAGAATGTAATTATTCTGGCATTTCATAGGGCCAGTGCTTAAATCTAGGGCCTGCACAGGAAACAGAGGATTGTAAGGAATGCACAGAATTCTTTTTTCAGGAAATCATCTACATATTCCTTCTGCACAGAAAAACTAATTCATAATTAACCTTTCTTGTAAACTTTGGATTATTTCTGGAGCAAATAGAAAGAAAAAATGGTTTTGCTGCCTGGTTATCTTCTTGGCTGTAAATGCCTTACTGTCTGCATTAAAGAAAGGTGATTGCTTCCTGAGTGACAGCTATTTGGAGACTTCCAAAATAGAATAAATTATAATTTCTGACCTCTAATAATCTGCAGCATTCACTCCTTTAGAAACAGCAGGAACAGAGACTAGTGGTCTATGATTTTATGACACAGTTCGGCTTGCAGGGGTTTGAAAGCTTCAACTGCAACTTACGCTGTGGGCACTAGAGTGAGCCCGTGCTACGGTTAGGCGGCCCCAAGTGCCCACACGCATGGTTCCACCCACGGGGAAACTACTGGAAACGACAGGGGACAAAACCATTTCTGAAGGCAGCCAAGGGAAACTGCATCAGATAAATAATCTACAATCAATCACAAGCTTTAAGTGTGGGGAAAAATTCTTGACTGTGCGCAGAAACAATCCATTGCACTGGAGGTGGTTTTTTTTTTCTGTCACGGCACTAAATACCGTTAGAACTAAATAAAGTTCGGAAGTTTGTCTATGTCGTTTGAGTGCAGCTCGGTAGAGGAGCGAATTGCCCAGCAGTGAGAGGCCGGTGCAGCTGGGTGTGTTTTGCAGAGAGAACATCGCTGGTTGTGGTTTGGCTGCGCTGTGCTTGGCAGCAGGAGGAGGCTCTTTCTTGGGGGGGAGGAAGGCAGACAAGTGAGTCAGATTGCGATTGCCCTTCCTGAGGAAGTAACAGATTGAGCCCTTAACATCTGTGAGCTTTGGTTCAACCTCATCACTCAACGTTTTGTTTATTGTTGCCACAGTGTGGGATTGGGCTCCCACCTGGGAAAAGAAAGGGAAGTCTCCAGGATGCTGTGAGAGCAGCATCTAGTAAAGACTGTAAATACCCACAAGGACTGAGTGGTCATCCTTTCTGTACCAATTTTATTTGCATAATCCCCTATGTAACTGTATTAATCTAGAGCAGCTCAGATCTGTGGGCACTTCTATAAACAAGGCCTAAGAGAGCCAGGTACATTTTCAGTGCTGATACTGTCCACCACCAGATCTTTCATGATCTTGAAGCCATTTCAGCTCTAGTCTTTCACATTCCATAGTCTTCCATCTCCTGTATTTTTATAGATGATGGGCTATTCAAGAATGGGACTTACTCTTGAATTTGCCCAGAAGTTCGTGGTTGCATGGCCCAAATAAAATCAGTCCCTGAGGTACTTCTACAGCAGAATTTGTTGCTTAGATACCAAATAAACAGGCCTTGTTAACAAGTCAGGAACTTTTACAGCTACCTTATTTTTGTGCTTAGAATGGGATTAGAATCAAGGGAGGGCTCACATTTCGACACAATTAAGAGTTTCCTCAACAGAATGGTGTTTTTTCCTGTAGAACACAAAATAAAGTGCACTGGAGAGACAGTACATCACTTCTGTACTTTATGTTTTTAAAGTTAAATTTGTCGGTATTTAAAAGATGCAAAATACAAGGAACCATTCTGGATGGAAAGGTGTTTGATGGGTTCCTTTAGCAGTCAGAAGAGCTTTGTTCCAGAAGTCATACAGCTATCAGAAAATATCTGTATCAGTCTGAAAAAGGTATGATGGGACTGCTGCGCTTACCAAACTGAAGTGATGGTAGGTGGAAACATGAGCAGAGTAGGTGTCAAGCCACAAACCAAGATCAGGTGCCACAGTGAGTTTTCGGTGATTGAGCCATAGTGAATGAGAATAATAGCAGGATATCCACATTCCAAACACAGCCAGCCAGGGTTTAACAAAATAAGTCAGTTCAAAAAGGAGGACCAAAATTGCTTTATTTTGTCTCTTAGTGAGCAGTGACATTTCAGACATTTTTCACTAGGAAAGAATTGCCAAAACCCCCACTCAGTACCTTGTAATACTGAATGTGATGATGTTTCTTTCCTGTTATGCTTCAATGCCTAGAGCAGGTGAGTTCTTTCCATTAACAGTAAATTTTCGTGCTGTGCTCTGAGGCAAATTTGGTGTATGTGCTAACATCTTTTGGCTAACAGGTTAGATAATTTGGTTTGGGTCTTTTTCTTTTACAAGTCTTTTGTAAACTACAGGCTTGCAGTAGGGGTTCCCACAGTTGTGGGTACTGTGGGAGTCGTAATCCCATTGGGAATGGTTTCTACTGTCTGTGGCTGGAGATGGTGAGCACCTTGGAAACTTTTATACAGGGGGAAAAAAAACATTGACTGACTTGCTTTTACTCTGGATTTTTTAACATTGCTAAAAGATCTTTTTAGATTGTCATTTTCAAGTTCTTTATTTGCTAGCTAAATGGTTTTGCTTGTGGAGATTTGCAGAGGCCTACTCACTGGGAACAAAGACTTCTCTACAAACATGATTGAAGGGGAAGATATTTCTTGCCATGAGTGGGAACTAGATACTGAATCCATGTTAAAAACTGTAGCGCTTTTCACTGAATACTGCAGAAGTACAGCCTCCAACAGATGGTGCCTCCCAATAGCCTTAGTGCTCTAAAAGTCCCTGGGTTTGTGAACAGAGGTTTTTTTGCTGTGACCAAAGACGCCTTGCCAGGTCATTCTCCCCATTTCCCCTCTCTGCAGCCATTCTCTGGCTGCCAGTGCAGAGAGGTCATGGATGGGTCTCGGGCCCCGAGCCTGTCACATGTTTATCTCACAGAAACCAACTGCATGGCCCAGCGCACCATAGTAATTATTCCCTTACTAAAAGTGTTTAGATAAAACTACTTAGAAACCCCAACTGAGAAATTCTTCACAGTTTCAATGTAATATTTATTGATTCCTTTCGTCTGCAGCATATCAGCATATAGTAGTATGTATACTATTTCCATTCTAGCTTCCATTCTCTTCTTTTATTTTTCTGTGAGCCTGCAGCAATTAGTAAGTAGGGATTTTTTGCCATTGAATCCCTTGTTTGTCACCTTCAGAACCTGAAAAGCAGCTTTCCTGATGAGATGTTGAGGAGCAGCCTACTGTGTAGTAAACAGTGCACACATTCTTATGCACCAACTGCAAATGTAAATGCAAACATTTTTATAGCTGTTGTCAACAGCCCACATCACAGGAGGTCTCATATCCCTGTTTTGGCAAGAAACATTAATTTTGGCATTTGTTGCACATACCACTCAATTAAGTGGAAAATTCAAGCAGGGGGTACAAGCACAGCTCTATGGAAGCTCTCCATTTGAATCCATCAGAAACTTAGGATTCAAGGGAGACCGAAGCCCTAGGTCAGTCAGGGCTCGGTGGACTGCTGAGCAGGTATGAAGTGACACAGTAGTAGATCAAACTTTTGAAGCAGAAACTAGTTGTTTGTGCACATCTACAGCTTTGAAAATGCATCCTGTGGTGATAAGTTAGGGAGGTGCCAGCAAAAGGTTATGTGTTACTCCCATAACACAACCACACTATTTCATCCTAAATGATTCTTCATGAAAAATCCATTAAATTGGTTCCCTTGAAGGGGAAAAAAAAAAAAAAAAGAAAAAAAAAAAGCAGTAAAACCCCACAAGGACTAAAAACAAGAACTAAAACAAGAAGTAGAAAGACTGGCAAATAACCATATGTCATGTTCTGTGGAAATCAGGTGCATATTTGCACTACTATAAAGTTACAAGTAAACAGATTCTGCAGATGAGTTGAATCTTTAATGAATAGATGGAACACTTGAAATGCTTCTTGAGAAAACTGATTTGGTCCACTTGCTTCCTGAATTAACAGCCGTACTGAGATTTAGAATACTGAGATTCAGCTAAAAATTCCAAGAGGTTCTTTTCATAAAATAAATCCAGGCATCTCCTTTAATGAACACAAAGTGTTGTAAAAGGTAACTTACAAAAGGTAAGTTACTTTTAAACTGTGCCTTCTAAAATGGCCTGTCAAGCTACCACCAAGGACATTTTACAGTTCTTAGTTCCAGTTTTACAGAAGTTTTCTCTTTGCACAACAGACATTCATTTCCCCTAGATAACCAGCAGAGTTCCAGTTGTGTCTCAGAAATACCCACTCTGCCAGCTTCCATCTCAACCATCCCAAGAATGCAAATGAAAGAAAAACACAGGTTTAAATAGTCAGTATTCCATGGTAAAAATCCCTCCCCAACTTAAGTAAAGAAAAATTTTAGTCAAGAATACATGAAGTACAGAATAGCCTTTTGTCTAGAAACAAGACGGAGAACAGTCAACTAGCTAACAGCTTAAACACCTTGTACTCCTCTTCAGCACTTGCTCATCTAATCAGAAATGAGGTGGGAAGTCAAAATACCCCACCCAAGGTTCTCCCAGCTCCAAAGCATAGCAAAGACTAGTTTTTTTTATACTATTTTCTAAAGGGCCTCATTCCCTGTTTCCATATTTTGTAGCATGAGCCTCTCAGTCCTAGTTTTGGGGTAAACCATAGATTACAGCGTCATAGGATACTGGAACTGTAGGATTAAGTATATTGTCTTACCTAAACAAAGTCAAATGCCTGTGCTTACAGCAGGCAGCAGTCCTTATCACAGTGTGGATAGCAAAGCAAACTTAATGAGATCTTTGTCTTATCACAGCCCTTCCTCCCAGAAAAGTGCTGAGCTTTTCTTTCCACATTTCCCTAATAGTTTCTCATATGATGGCACAGCAAATGTACCTTTGGGAGTGTCCATACTACTGAAATCAAGTTAGGCAGCCTGTAACTGAGACAGCTTTTTGGTTGGGCAAAGAGACTCACTTTAGTTCCAAGGATGAGATAATTTTGCCATTGCTGAATTATCAAGATTCTTGAGATATAGAACCAGCTCTCTTGAAAGGAACAGCTGATCTCATGTCTTGTCCCTGGACCCATGCACTTATTCCCCCTCTGGCTCAAAGCCTCGTGGGGTAATAAGCCAGTTGGCCTCAGTCTCTTTTATTTCTGCAACCTCTTAGTAGGCCTAGCAGACCATACATAGTTGTGACTCTCCACAAAAATAAAACCGACCCTCTAATGAACAAAGCAAAAACCCACAGTATCTCCATTCCAGTCAGTGAAGTCAGTGATTCTGGAATGGGGGAAGGCTGTTCTTTCATGTCACAGAAACCCTTAATTAACTCTAGGCTATCAACAGCCAGGGGACTTTCTTCTCAGAACCCTAGCCATGCCCAGCTACTGAAATAGATCCCCCAAATAAAATAGTAAATCCTGCTCAAGAAAGCCAAGTAGTTTTCCAACACTATTTGATAATGGAGCATAACTAGTGCATTTGTATTCCCACACTAGAGAAGAAGGGTTGGTGGTATGTGGGACCTACTTGAGCTGATTTATTTCATCTATGCCACCGTACTCCCTGTATTAGAAAACCCTGACACAACTTAAATGTAATAATATTTTTCATCCACTATTAGCTGCAGCTTGGACAGAAAAGTCAACAATAAATGAATTCTGCAAAAATGTACTTCAAAATGTCCCACAAATGTCTTGCAAATGAGGAGCATTAGGTTGCTGTGAGGTGCCAGCAGAAACTGGAGAACAACTGTGTGAAAAGCTAACAATTTTTCTCTTAGAATGACCTGAATTGATGAAAACCTTCAGAATTATATCCACTAAGAAACCAAAACACTTGATGAAAAAACCCCAAGGTATCTAGAAAGCATGATATGAAGCACAAGGCCAGCTGCTGTTTTGCTTTGCTCATATTTATGTGCACAACAAAAGCACATTTTAAACTCAAATATATAATGCAAACTGAAATAGGAATTAATTTGTCATAAAGCCACGGAAAAGCTTCAGTGTTAAGATTTTTAGACTAGACAGTGGAAGGCCTTACATGTAAAAATAATTTAAATCTAAATCACAGTAACTATAGGAAGCTCTGCCTTTGTCTTCCACCTACCATACTAAGACTTTCCCACAGGGGAAAACAACAAATAGCAAATAAGTTTTGATTGCTTGGGAAAGCTGGGCAAGAAAAGTACCTTCTTAATTACATTATTCTTAATCATTAAAGCCTGCTTCTTTGTTTGATACTGTGTAATTATGGTACATCCCAAAGTTATAAGACGCCTCTTTTCAATTTGCTCCCTAATAGAAAGAAATGCCGTAAGGGATGTTTCTCCAGAAACTGGTGTTGTGCTAGCAAGTAGAAATTTACAGATGGTTATAAGATGTGTATCAGCACTTGCATTTCCCAAGCTCACAAGAAAAAGTGGATATTGATTCAGGAGTGTCTTGCCCATAAATCTCAACATTAAAATTGGAAAACAGAACTCTAAATAGTAAAACTGAGTGCTAAGAAAAGCGAGGTCACTTCAGCAGTTTGTAGTTTAAACATTAAGAAAATCTGATTTGTTACACAGACTGAGCACTATTGTAATTGTGAAAGAAAGCTTTTTGACATAGTGTGTATGGAGATATTTTTCCTTTGTTTTTATAGACATAAAAAGAAATCACATTAACCTATAATATTTAATACTACATATGAATTACAAAGCTGCAATATGTCAATTTTGCAGTAGGCAAAATTCAGCATGAAAATATAAAAATAGTAAAATGGATAATTATTTCAAAACTTCTTTCAAATGTAAGTTTTCTTGTTCTGTTGGGTTTTGGTGTCTCTTTTTTTCACAAATTGGATATAACTACATTATCAAGTCTAAACTTTCAGAGTAATAGTCACAGCTTTGCACAGCAATTTGATTTTGAGACAAATAGGAAACTTTCCCCTCCCAAAAGGCGTTTCATTTATGTGAAATGCATATTACAGAACTTTCCTGGACAATTATAATCTCTTTTGACAGTTGTTTTATCCAAAGCACAGATGTTTGCCACTTAACCATGAATGTTGGCTGACCTGCCCATATCTCCATTAAAAGCAGTTGTAACAAAGTTTTTCTGCAAATGGTTATGCAAACAGGAGTCTTCATCTCATGTATATGAAGTAATACGTTCAAAAGCACTTCTGGGGAAAAGGGCTTAGAAGTACATGTACTGAAAATCACACTGATGAGGGTATAGATTATAGCCAAAACATTATTAACAGCTAAATCAAGATGTAGATTATTCTTTCAGAGATCTAATTACATTGCCAATGCAACCCTCCCCCCACCATTAAAAAACCCAACAAATCAGGAAAGTGATGTTTATTTGTGGTTTTTCATTAAGTAAAGCAAGTAATGTAGCCTATCAACTCTTCTCCTTAGATTACCATGTAATGTAATCCTGGGGTAAAAACAGTAGGAAAGGAGTTGACTTGTCTTTGAAGTGTCAGCTGCTCAGAATGGCAGCAGCAGGCAAAGGAAAGCTGCGGTGGGCGATCTCCAGACAGCCAACACTCATTGCAGAGAGACCATCCCAGCTCATGCAATGTACAACGCACCATCCCACTCTTAACGCTGTCTAACTACAATGAAGTGGGGTAGATCCCTCTCTGCTAGCCCCTGAAAATGAGCACCCTCTGGTCCCTTGAAGAGCCACATGCAGAATTCCAGTTTACCTTTAAATAGTCATTTTATAGCCATTACAACTAGAAGGGGCTGGAAAGTTACTGAAGCTAACTGTCATCACAATCAGTTCCCAGTTTTCTCGGGAAAATGTAATCTCACTAGGGAGAGATATGAGAAAGCAATTGGCCATCTCCTCACTATTGTTTTACAAGAATTTATGGGTGGGGTTGAATCTTTTTTTAGAGGAGACATGATTTGGGGAAAAAAAACAAAACAAAATCACAAATCACTCCACATCAGTTGCTGAAAGCTTCCAGATTCCTTACGATCGCTGTACCTCCTAAATGGAGATACAAGAGATCTCAAGAGAACTCAAGGCCAAGAATAAGGCTTGTAATTTACCCAATTGTGTTTTTTTGTTTGTCTGTGCACACAAACATAATTAAGGAGTGGCCAAAAGCCAAAAGCCCACACATAATGGCCCAGATAACCTCCCTATATTTTGTTTTCATTATATAGGTGAAATTGTGTTTGTTTACATCTTGTAAAATGTAACCAAGGTCTGACTTAGCACTTTTTCAATGCCTCTAAAAAGCTATAAAATTAGTTTTAAGTTACAGAACTTCAACATGTATTTTGATGGCATTAGGCTTTACATATTAACTAACTGTTGAAAAGACATTAAAAATACACATCACCTGAAGTACTGAGATTTAAATGCCCATTGTAAAATGGTGACTGGATTTTAATGTATTAATAATTATTACCCTATTAAAACACAGGATTATCAATTTTGCAATACTAAATTATGGGATTATGCTACCCATAATTAAACAGTGATACTGTAACCTTTTTTAAAATCTTGACTATGTCAAGTTTCTGCTACAGGGTTAATGCCTTCATACAAGTGTACTACAGGCAAAAATGCTGTCAGTTTCTTTCTGAGTTTTCATAATTAAAGCTACTATTTATGTATGCTGCAGGAAAAAAAAATTAACTGCAAAAGTACATGTGCTTGAGTGCTATGTCAGAAGAACATGGTAGGTGTTTGAAAACCAAACACAACTGATTTCTTTCATCATTATGGAACTCACTTTTTTGTAATTAAAAATGAATGCCAGACAAGAACCAATGTCACAGTATCTCAGAAAAATGTAACTCAAATGTGAGCTAAATATATGTTCTCTTAGCTGAAAAGTTTTCATGCTTATAATCAAATGTCCATGGGCAATTTTCACTTTTTCTAACAAGTAAATGGCCAGACAGTGCAGCTCAGTAGGAAGGTCCTGGGTACTGAGAATGTATGTGGCTCATGTACATGTAAGTAGGTGATAATTATCAATGTGCAAAGATTATTTAAGCAGTTTTTTTTTCCCAGAGAAAATTAAAATTTCAGCATCAAAATATTCTAGTTCATGGCCAAAGATAATCTGTGTTTTACACAGCATGCACATGTAATACACCTGGTTCTAAACAAGGTACTGTCTCCTCCTTTCAGTGACTGTTACCATTTGTTATAAATTAGGCTATTTTGGGAGAATTGGGACACAATTTAAAAATAGGATTTGCAGATAAAACTGATTTAATTTCTAGAAGTCAAGCTCGTTTTTATTTTCACCCCAGGAGGAAGAATTGGTATTTCTAGGCAAGAAGATAAAAAAAATACACCAGAAACTAAACTCTTTACAATTTGTGTGATTTTTCTCCGTGATGTTGCATCCCTCCACATGACTTCTGATGGACAGAACACAGCATATTTACTGTTTTGGCAAAGCATGGGAAGAGATCTTACATGAAACTCCTTCAGATGTCAACTTAATAAGTTAGCTCTTGGCAAATCCCAGTGTAGTGTCCTTTCATCAGTTCCCAACTGTTTCCAGACAAGTAGTACATCAATCATCTCTCTCTGCTGAACACCAGTGGCTTCCATTGAATGCATTCACATTTTGAACACATTTCTCTGGCAGCTTTCCAGGAATATTGAGAGCCTAATGACCAACCTAACAGGAATAAAACTTAAATTTCTCTCTTAACATCACAAGTAGTGCTGAAATTGTTGCAATGCTTTTGTTGCAGGCACAATTTAGTATTTAAAATATGATAAGGGAAAAAAAAAGACAAGAGAAGTTTGGAGTGCAAATATTCTTTGGTTTACTCATTAAAACAAAAGGACACAGCAAACAGCAAAAACACTGGCAATTAAATAAACAGCAAAATCTTTATATGCTTCCTAACAAAAAGTCTTTGGCTGTTTGAAATGTATTAACTTCATGCTTTTAAGTACATTACAGTGTCTAGAAAGTCACATTTTTTATCCCCAATGTCAAGGCAGAGAGAAGATGAGGAAGAAAAAGAAGGATAAAAGGTGAGAAGTAAGAAAAGAAGAAAAAAAATTATTTAAAGTTCCGTTTTTCCATTAGTTAAATAGTATATAACACAATGATAACATTCATTTCTGCTTCTACTTTCATTGTACACAAAGCAAATTGGCTTGCAATTTATTTATCAACTCTGGTGAATTCACATCATCATACACATCAGACTAGTATATCAGATATACTGACTCACATCTTTTCAAAAAGAATTGTGACCCTTCCAGCCCAAATGATTGATTCTATGATTCTACTCGCAGAATTCTAAAAATCTTTAGGAATTGCACAGAGAAGTCACTGTGTTTTATCTTATCATAGGCAGAGTTAAAATTCTGTACCACAAGCAGTTTCTTGGGAATGCTCCTCCCCTGTTCGGCTATTTTCCTGTAGCTTATTCCTCAAATAATCCCCATGTGGTCAAAGGAAGCAAGCACCTGTGCAGGTCTATAAGGATCTCTTCCTTGGGAGATCCTGCCTGGCAGTCAGGAAGTTTTCACCTCTGAGCTGGAGATGCACAAGCCTGCTGTTAAGACTCTATGTGACAGCATCACTGATTTTATTTAAAACTCAGTGCTTCATAATGGCAACACGAGGAAGCTGTTATCTGTGCAGAGAGCATAAAAGACTATAACTGAATCAAATATGTCTATTTTACAAGTAAATGAAAGAAATTACAGAGTGTACCATCACCATGATAGTCTGTTACCAACATTACTGGATTCTGATAGTTAAGAATTAATTCTGTAAATCTATGAAAGATGCGGATTGTCTGACAGCATATTGTTTTGGTTTGTATATCTATCTTGCAAGACTCTTACTCTACTTGAACCATTCTGTTTGATTGTCTTTATCAAGCTGTTTCCATAGGCAAAGCACAGTAAAAAAGTCATGTGCAGTTTTTCTTCCAGATGGACTCTGAATAGCAACAGATAGCGCAAAGTAAGAAATCAATTAATAGAGATATTTAGGAAAGATTTGTCATAATGTAAAAAAACCTCTTTGCATGCTCCCTTATTCCTTCATAAATCAACAGTGTTCCATCTACAAATAACTGATAGGCAGTCACCTACAATACAAGTACTTATATGTTCCCCTCATCTAGCATTTTGTTGACCCCATCACAAAGTTTCTGCAGATGGATTTTATAAGGTCCAAAGGGATTGTACAAGGCAGCCAAAAATTCACAATCAGAGAAGTGATCAAACACATTGTTGACGCGTCCGTGTGACTTCGCAGTTAGGTGACGCTGAATGATTTCATGGAGCAGCTCTCTACATTCATTCAACAGTTTGGACAAAAAGTTCCTGTCAAAGGTATAATCCACCTGATGGAAACTGACCACGGTCTTAGCCAGCTGATGAACCTTCTTCTTGAATTTCTCCATCAGGGCTATTTCATCTTGATTAAACTGGTTGTTCCTGTAGAGAATTGCCAATTTGAGGACTATTTTAATGAGGTTTTTGATTATCTTCTCTGCTTCTTTTTTATTTTGTGTATATTCCTTTGTTACTCTGTAAAGCTCATCTAAAACATCACTGCTTGTATCATCAATCAAAGTAGTTGCTATTGATTTGGACACCATTTTTCCAAGGATCTTCTTCTGGGCCTGAATGGCCAGACTTTTGGAGTTGAAGACATCTGTGGCCACTAGGAGAAGAAAAAAGTGTGCAGTCAGTACTTTGAAACAGACAGTCTCTGCACAGCAAGTTGAGGAATATTTATACACTCACAATAGTCTTACTAAGTGCTACAAAAATATGCAACATAGTTGTAGATAAAACTCCATATTTAAATCCCTAGAACTCTTTTCTCTTTAGGTTCACAGTCTTTCAGACAGTTTTACTTTTGAGAAAATAACAACTGAAGTTGCTCAGAAATGGTGTAGAAGCTCTCTCTATGTATGGAGTGATGGAATTTCAAATTGAGGCACTAAAACTGCCCAGTTTGATCAGATGAGTCACAAATCTAATCTGATTTTCACATTCGTAATGAAATCTGGAACCAGGATTATTTCAATGTCATGACAAGTGACCACTGCTACTCAAATAAAGATAATAATTCAGTGAAGCAACCATTATAAAGCCTTTTCCGGCTTAGTGTTTTACATGATCAGTGAATGCAGACACAACACATCAATTTTTTTAAAGATATCTATTTTATATGTATCTATAGATATCCATGCAGAAATACAAAAGAAAGACTAAATACCATGGGTCAGCAAACAACACTCAGATTCTCTGGATGGAATCTGAAGACACCGGTTTTCAGAAGAAAAGCAAGTAAAGATTAACATTTCTATGTCCTATATTTTATGCAGTAAAAGCAAGACATTTACTTTCTAGGGATTTTCATAACAATTGAGAGCATAACCTTTTAAATGTATCTTTTTGTGACCAATGAAGTAGATCCTAGACCACATTTCCACTTCTAAAATTATGTTTGATTACACCCAATGACTGGTTTGTACTTTTGTTCAAAAGAAAAAAAAGTTCTTGTTAGAAGACCCCAAACAATGCTTCAGAAACTTGACTTGTTTTCACAAGTCAAGTTTATCACTTGTTCTGTTGTCAGCAACAACTTTTTGACCCTCCCTGGGCAGCACTCTCTCCATTAAGACACAGGTGAGCTGGTATTTTCAGGTAGAATTGTCTGGGAAATGGCTGCCTTTGTGCTGCAGCTCTCCTGGAGTCTCAGACAGGGGGAAGGAAGACTACATCTGTTTACATTTACTGTACATATGAAAGGTTTGCTTAGCAAACACAGGGACTGGAAATATTTCCTTTTTTATTTTTTTCTTTTAATGAAAACATCAACTCGGCAGATGTCAGACAGTAAGTCCCTGAATTTGGAAAAGGTTTCCTCTTAACTGCTGGTATGTGGGCAGCTGGGTGTGTTCAGACACAGGGTGCCTCAGGGGTTCCAGCAAATAGAAGAAACTTGTCCTTCAGGACATGAAACACAAATCTGTATTTTTAATTCAAGAGTATCTTTGAGAAGCTTAATAACAAGCTCACTTTTTATCATCCCGTAAACTTTCAAACAGGTTTGTTCATTACAACTTTTAGTGCATATCAGCATTTTGTTTTGAAGTATGAAGAGTCTGAGTACATTTTTTAAAATCTTTACTGCAAGAGGACACTCAAAAACCAAAGAAGCCCTTGTTATCTCTCTTGGGCAAAGCACTCAAGATCACAAGACAGACACACTTCTCAACCACAAAGATACAGGAAGACATTAAAGATGCTGAGCAGTCATTTTGAACTGAAAACATTTGATTTTCTTTCTGTGCTTTTAAAGCTAAAACTGCAACAGTTACTATTAAAGTGGAACTAATCCATGTTTTCCAAAGGGTGGTCAAATTCTAGAACTCAACAGCCAATGCTTTACAAAGATCTACGGATGAATGAAAACTTTCTTTCTCTTCCAAAACAGGAATATCAATTGTTATTTCAGAACTTTTATTAATTAAAGTCTTATTATTATTGCTTATGATGTCTTCTTTCCGACACTTCCACACAGTGGAAAGTGTCGGAAAGTTACATAATTTTACATTTTACAAAGTACAACACAACATGTAGTTACCCTTGCTAACCAAAACAGGAACTGCTCCATTCTGAAAGCCACCAAATTCTTAAGGTATTTTTCTAATATCTGTCCAAGTTTTGGGGCTATTCAGCATGGCTTACTTTCCATCTGCTTTGCTATAAATACACTAGAAATTAGTTTCGTTTTCCCTGTGCTGTTACATGGGTTCTAATTTAATTGCTAAATATGTAAACTTCATCCTTCAGTATTTCAGCCAATCCAAGAAAGGAACTCACTAACTCTTTGTAGTCTATAATCAGATTTTTTTCCTCCTCACCAATGACAAAGACTTAAAATTTATTTCACGGCCTGAATAAAATTCAGTTTAAACAGTAAGAGTAGAGCTTCTTCAGAATGAACACACATACTTCCTTAAATAACAGCAAAGCTATTACTTACTTGTTCATCTAATGTAAGTGCAGTTTCTACTGCTGGCAACAGAAAGAGAAGCAAAACACCCAAGGTGAAGACTGGCCTGTGGCGTATTTTTTCTGGTAAATGCAGCGCATACTTTATCATGTACTTTGAAACATTGTCAGAAGCTATCACAGAGAGATTATGGGGTTCTCCTCCTCGCTGTAAGGGCAGCTCTTCTCAGCTACCTTTCTCTCCTGCCTGCAGTGCTTCATTTTGCTCTGGCACCTCAAAAAACCAAAAATACATCTCAGTGGTTTCACTTCCTCCAAGAGAGAGCTGAAAGGAAATTGCAGCGCCGAGTGAGCAGAGCAACACTGAGGGCTGTTCCTGACAACTGGAACAAGTCACAGACAGGGAGGGAGAAGAAAGCTTCTGTGACTTGACTTTCTTTAAAAACCTCCAAAAGAGGTTTTTAAAGCATTAACCTGGTATCTGCAAGTGGAGATGCTCATCGTGTATCAGAGGCGCCCAACTCACAGGTTCTGCCGGGGAGGGCAGCGCTCCCAAGGCAAAGGGCTGCCAGGCACCCCCTTTCCAACTTCTGACGGCAATTTCAGATACCAGCACCTGAAAATGCACCTTTGTACAACTCCTCAGGGATACAGTCGTGTGTGGACACCTTTTGAAAGTGATTACAGTAGCTGGCCTGGATATCTGACCACACCTTTTGTGTTAACAGGTTACATCCTTGCACTTTAAACTGAAATAGTGTCATTTCTCTGGTGACCTGCAGGTAATACCACTAATTTTAAGCATCTCACAGTTTGGTTTACCTCATGACTCTGCTCTTTATAGCTCCAATTTCTTTCCTCTGCAGTTTTGTACTTTACCTTTTAAAAGGTTATAATGTAAAAATACCCCTTTGAAATCAACGGGATGTCATTTCCTGCATAAACTACTTAAATAAGCATGATTATGTGCAGTAAAGCCACACCTCCAAAGAGGAAAGTAGTCCTAGAGAAAAGGCTCTCAGAGGAAATCCTGCTTCCATTCCTTTGAAATTCACAGGATCAATCTTGGGAATAATGCAGACATCTGCAAAATCTCCTAAATTATTATTTAAATGAGGAAACAAGGTGCTAGAGATAGCCTCCTGTGAAAGCTGTGAGTTTAGTGATTACAAAACTTTTTGATTTTCATAGCCAAGCACACAGTATATGGTATTAACATGGTATTAACACAGTATATAACACAGATTTTGTGTATTAAAATGACTAAATATTGGACATGTAGAATGTCCAATATTTATTCTGGATGTGTTTTTCCCAAAGTATTTTACCATACAGAGGTTTTCCTTAAACTGTGGTGGAAGTGTAAGCTTTCAGTGAAAATTTAAAATTGTGGTTAATAGACTCTCAGAAGACTGCTGTAAAAGCACAAGAAGGCTCATACTTACGGCTGCAATGCTGACTTTTCCCTCACATGGAAACTAGCATAACCTCCCTCCATACTGTGGCAAATGACTATTACACTATTACCACATACTCTATGTCTCAACTTTATTTAAATAAAAAAAAAAAAGGTAGTATTTGGGAAAAACCCAGCTTCTTTTCTTCCACAAGACAACAGTCTAAGGTAGATTCAACATCACTTGCAGCTGAGTGTATTCAATCTCATGTACATTGACAATGAATACTTGAGTCACAGAGTATTTTTAAACTTCTCATTATGAAGGAGCAGAAAAAAAAAAAGCATCCAGTAAAAAAATTAGTGAACCATCATAAATTCCATGGTCAAGAGCTGAGCTTTCTGAGACTCACTCTGTCGACAGAACAGTCCAAAAAGAAGAGAAAATATGACTGTAAAACACTGTTCCTTGAGACCCAGTTCTCATTTTAGAGACTAGAACATCACATGCTGCACGAGTTAAGACCCAAAAATGATGAGGGTTTTTGGGAACAAAAACATCAACATGGACTTGAGAGGAAAGGGACAGCACTGACTGAGGGCTGCAGGCAGCATTTAAAAGATTATCACATTGCATTGAGAAATGTGGGAATGGACTTCCTGACGAGAACCATGTGGATTTGTGTGTTTCCCTCTCTACAGACGGTGTGTGAGAACTACAGCTAAAAGCCTGCACATGCCGTACATGCATGTTCAGTCAGACTCCTGTAGTGAAAGAGCACTATTTCCCTGGAGGGAGGCAACTTGAAATCAAGTGGAATTAGTACTATGCTCTCTTGAGTGTATGTGACCATGAGTCATGCACCTCCAAAACCATTAGATTGCCTAGATATGAAGGGATGAAAGAATTACTGAATTTTTTATCTTTTTTTGTCTTCTGCTTTCTGGGTCTTCACAGGTCTACCCTTGTTTTCAGGAATGACACAGGCCAGAAACATAAAAAAAAAAATAAATACAGAAGCATACATATCTGAATTCACAGATAAATACACGACTTCACTAAGATAAAACTCTGATGGTGATAAACTACAAGAGTAAGTACCAGTGAACAAACACATCCTGAGGTACAAAATAGGCAGAACAGTTATAAACCTGTTACCAGGGCTGTAACAATTTTCACAATGTACTTATTGCATGACAATATGATTTAAAAACTTGAGTGGTAGGGTAGAGACTATCTTCAGATATGAACAAGGTAAGATGATTTTTCTAGCTGCCAAGCGATATATATAGCTTCTTCTTAATAACCATTTGAGTGAGTCACAGTTTCAAAAAGGTTTTTTAATGCTGTTTTCTTTTTTTCTATTTTAAGAGGAGAGTCAGTGTTTTGATTCTTATCTCAGTGCTTCAATGTTTCCTGGGTGAGAGGTATGCTAAAATCCTTACAATCCTTCCCAAAATTCTTCTGGAATTCCTTCCAAAATTACAGCAGCTCCCAGATGGCCACTTCAGCATATTCGCCAGTCTCCACATTCTAAGCATTTGTTCCCTTATCGGCTTTTTAGAAGCTGGTGAAAACTGAGATTTCTACCAGACATGCAAAGCCAGAAACACCCTGAGAGCTTTCACTCTTCAGCCTCAGACACTGGGAGTGCAACTCCACAGCGACCTGAGGGCAGGAGAGGAAAAGACCAGGAGAGTCATAGAGTTCCCTGCCAGAGGGACATCAGCAGGGCACACGGGCTGGGCAAGCACCATCAGGCAGTGGAAAAGGAAAACCCGGACAGCAAATGGCCAAGTGCAGAAGGGGGAATGAAAAAATCCCCTCAAACAAGGGCCCTGTACAGTACTTGCTTCTTTCACATGCACCTCTACTTTTTTAATTCATGTACACGAGGTCCGTACTGGAAGATAAAATATTTTGCTTGGCATCTTGTGCTTAAAAAGAGGGATTTATATATGAATTCCAATTCTAACTAGAAAACAGTCTTAACTAAAATTTTCAATGTATACAAAGCATTCTTTCATGAGTAACATTTGCCTACAGTTCTCCTAACAGGTAAAGTAAATGGTACTAAATTCTGTCTTGCCATAATTGTTACCAACTGAGCATACAACGAGAATGTTAATTATTCAAGCAATGTGCACTAGTTCTAGCATTCACACTGGAAAACCTTCAAAAGGAAAACCACCCCATCTGAAGCCAAGATTTATGCATGGCAAATACTGCATGAGCAGTCTTACTGCATTTGGAAGTCAGCTATGAGGCTGCAAGTCACTCTGGAGCACCAGTTAATCAAGCAATTTCAGAAAAAAATATGGCTAATGAAGCATTTTTGAAAATACAGAGTATGTCTGAGCTGTATTCTCAAACTGAAAGTGTGCATATACTGATCTGCAGAAACATGGGAAAAATAAAAGAAAAGCCAGCAAACACCATTTAGAACAGCTTCTTCTCACCCAATAGAATGCTCTGTAAGTCATTGCCAATACGTTTGCATGTGAAACTCTTTTATGCTTCTAGATTTTGCTATTTAATTCTAATATTAGTGTATTGAAATGTCCAAAAAATTATGAACCACAAAAGATGATCCACATTCTAGCTGCAAAAACAAAACCAAACCATTAAAAAAACCTCAGAAAATTAAATACTTTTTTTGGTCAAGAGGTGAGAAGAATTGCCAAAAAATGTACCTGAAGGTTAAGGCTGAGTAGAGTAGCAAGGAATTATGCTATTTCCAATAAGAATGTTACAGAGTTTTGCAGTCCCATGGGAGCAGTCAGTGCCAACAAGTTATTCTGGTTTTACATGCTTGTGCTTCCCACAGCCAGCCTATGCATCACATGATACATATACTGTAGCTGATTTAGAAAATTTAAAAAGCCTCCTAAAAGCCATTTTCCCCAAAACCTCTGCATGTATTTTAATTAACAGCCTAGCTTTAAAAAGAAGGAAAAAAAAAATCAGATTTACTTCAGATGACTGCTCTCAGAATATTTCAGAATACACTGGATACTAAACCAAGAAAATGACAGTCACACAGAGCAGTGTTATGAACTTAATTTGGTATTTCAGTCCTCTGCCACCATTTGTTATTCTTGTTGGAATGTAACAAATGGTGCAGTGCTGTTAAATACACAGCCTGTATATTTCAGCTGTTGGTCCTTTCAGGGCTGTATCAGGTTCCTCTGTATGTACCAAGGGTCCGTGCACAGTGAATAATAACGCTGACAAACCTTCTCACAGCAAATAAAGTGTATATTATGTCATTCCTTCCAATCAATCAAATGCAATGCAGGTACTCTGTATTTTGCCTAGCCTTAGAAATACATACCAAACTGCAGTAAAGCAACATCGCCAAGCTCCCTAAGCCAAGTGGCACCCTAAATTTGAAATCTGAAAAAGTGGTATCTAATTGCTCTTACCATCCTGGAAAAAGAATGTTTTCTCACAAGAAATGAACCCCAAAACACTTAGCTGTGGGCACAGGAACTACATACATATAAAAAATGAGTTCCTGGCTTGAATGCAGAAGGAAAACCTCTGAGACCAGCAGCCCTGAAGAACTTGGAATCCATTGGATAAAATTAAATTTGGCATGTTGCAAAAAATACAATGAAGTGGAAGGTCCGAACGAGATGTCAATCTGGCATGAGAGGGACAGGGAACTCATTCAAATGTCAGAACCTGGCCATCAAAAGGCAAATGTCAGAACCTGGCCATCAAAATGCAAAGGGCATGTATTTGAATCACGTGTAAAGAAAGTCAAAGCAGAGGCTTCAGAGAGTTAAAACGACACAGAAGTTTGTGAGGGACCTTACAACATCTTTGAAACTAGTTAAAAATGTTTTTCCTGTATTTCTAGTTCTGGCTTTCTATTCTTCTCCCTGTCAATCTGCAGCTGCACTGTCTGTTTCTTAGAGAGGATGGGACTCCCTTGGTATCTGTCTTTCATTTTAATGTTTAAAGCAGGCTGGATTGCTACCATTAACTTTATGTGTGTGCGTGTATGTGCATATATGTGTATATTATTTTTAATATACATAAATATAATATATATAGTATAAATTATATATATTATATATCATTAATAATGTATTATATATATAATTTATATATTATATAAGTAAATTATATATATATTTATATATATAAAACCAACTTCTGAGGCACTCTGAGGCACTGAAGACTGCCACAGCTACAGGCTAGCTGCATAAAATCTAGTAGTGACACCAAGGTCTTTCAGTTCTCAGGTGTCTGGTTGGTATATTCATTTGCAATATCAACACTGAATGTAGATTATAAAGAATACACAAAATTATCCCATCTAAGAATTTTACTTAATAGATATCAGCTGTTCTTTAGGCCTAATACACTAGAGGCACCCTTCATCTCTCTTTCAGTTTTTGATTTTTTACTACCTTTTTTTTTTTACAAGAACGGATACATTTTATGGCATTCAGTGCATGGCTGTACAGAGAATATGTGCTTTGTCTGCCTTCCATACCAGTCACTCATGGCTGCTTCCATGATTATGGAAGACTACAACTGGTGACTGAAATGGTAATTTTCTCTGCACAGCTAACATGTTTACTTTCCTACTCCACAAGGAGCAAAATAATCCAACTCCTAAGTTTTAAGTTCTTTTCCCATTATTTAGTAGCTACAGCCTGTATCCTCTGTATCCATACTATCACAACTTTTATCCAAACATCCAGCCCTGAAACAAGAGGTTGAGTTTTTTATCTTCACTTCTCCCTCCAGCTCAGAACAGACTCTCCAAGACCCAAGTACAAAGCCTTCCATAGGCTTTGCTTTGTCTCCTCTTTGTTCCCACTAGTGCCACCCAAACCCACCTTTAAAATATTTGACTTAACAACACCAAAACTCTCAAACATACCTTAAGACTGTCAAAACACCAGTCCACCTCCCCCCACATCTTATGAGTTTGGTTTTGCTTTCATTAATGTCCTTACGTAATAGTGGAATATAAAAAATAAGAGAAAAATTAGGTCTTCAATATTGTAGCAACTTAATCTTCTTCTTTAAAATTGAATCTTTGGTTAAACATTATGTCTGACCCTCTCATTCTCTTTTACATCAGGAAGCAATATTATTTGGATACAGAACTCTGTTATCTAGCAAAGCAGTAATAATCCTATTTGTTTTTAAAGGTCGCAAGTATATTTACTGACTGAAAACTGGACAGCCTTCAGAGGTCCCTGTTCAGCCTCAACTGTTCTGTGATTTCTTAAACCTGCATCTTCTCTGTAATCCTCTTCTTGGGGCAAAGCATGAGACTTGGCTGCACTGTTTTTTAACAGCTGTTGACTGCTACAGAATTTGACAATGTAGCTTCTTTACTTTGCAGTGACATCAAACGGTATTTTCAACTAAGCAATGGACAACACTGATCAGCTATGAAAGGGCAGACAATAGCAAGAAAGGTTGTTACACCTTCAGTTTTCCAAGATTATTACCCATAGTAAGAAGGAGGGAATGCAAATTTGAACCAGGAGAAGGAAAGCTTTCAAGTGGTGAACAGAAACATCATCAATTTAAATTTCAAATGTTTGCACTGAAATAAAAATGTCAATACTTTCTATTTTCCTCACCATAATGTCCTCCCCAACTGCATGACATCAAGTAACAAGTGACAAAAAAGGGATCAACATTTAACTGCAAGTTACTGATTTTGATACCAACTGCTTGTTGCAAAGAAATGTGAGTTTAAACATACATCCACGACGCAATGTCCTGCATCACAGAATTTATATCTCTAATTTCCAGCATTGAGGACAAGGCTGTGAGCTTGATGAGGACATCTCATCACAAGACACCAGAGTCACACTTTATTCTTACCCCTTCCTGAAGTATCCACCATTACTGCTCACAGATGCTCAAATTTATGATTCATTGTTTCAAGTTCCTAAAGAAGTCTACATCACTCTTTCTCAGTGAATTCTTTTAAAACAAGTGTTTTTTAAGTTAACAGAAACACCCATTTATTTTCTCATTTACAAGTTGGAAAAAACAGCCCTTGGAATCAGTAACTGAACTATTCGCCAGAGTCATCTGCTCACTTCCATTAATATTAAACCAAAAATTTTATCTTTCTAGAAATACAATTATCTTGAATAGTTTTGCACAGTGGACATAGCAAAAGCAAAACCATTCCTCATGAAAGCCTCAGATTTTAAAACAATAGAGTTTCTGCATTTTTCAAAGGTTTCTCCACACCTCTTTGAAGTTAATTAAATGCATGCTTGCCTGTGCATGCATTCAGTCAGTTCTTCATTAATTGCTGTATGTAAATATTTTGGGATAGGGACTTGAGGGTATCACATTCTTAGAGATCCACTAAAATCACAGGGCAGCTAGCAATGCCTTAGAGCAACTTGCAATTACTGGCCTTTACAGATACATAAAATCATCTCAAATTATGTCCCTGGAATTTCAGGTTTCAAACCTTTCAAGGATAAATGCTCTCAAATAAATTAGGTGCTTATTCCCACTTTACTGCAATTTATTCTCATTACTGCAAACTGCCAGCAGGAACAGGACTCTGCAGACACTCTGACATTTGTACATTATCTGTCAAACTGAAATATAGTTTTTCCCTACTGCTATGCAAAATAGACTATCTGACCTTTCACTACTAATCTGCATAGTTACAAATGCTGATACCAAATTCTGCAAATGGTGGGGAAAATTAAATTAGTTTATACAGTGTGTATCCAGTCCTCTATATTGCTTCTGCTGAAACAGTTCTGTGGGGAAGACTTTGAATGCCAAGTTCCGGAGACTGAATCCAACATGTGAGCCACCCAGAGATGCGAGCTCTCTCCTTCCCACTGCCTGCCAGCCAAGCAAGAGAAACAAACCACACACCAGAACTGGGACAGGGAATCAGCCAATGGAACTGAATCAAACACCCAGCTCAGGCAGAGGATCTTAGGGACAAGAACAAAATTTGTGAGAAAACATCCCAAAGTTTTGAATGTAGAATGAATATCTCAAAGAACAGGCCTCTCTCCTTCTTCTCAGTTTCTCTCCTTCTCCCTCAAAGACTGTCTCCAAATGACAATGGGTTTAAGACTTGTGCTCTTGCCATCAATATGGTTAAAACAACTGAGATTTTGGCAGTTGCATTTAATAAAATGCAGCTAATCCCACTGTTTATCCTGTTCTGTAGTCATGACAGAAATACGTCCACAAAACAGGAAGTGTACATCTATCATTAAAAAACACAAGCAACTCATCAAATATAATTATGCAAACCAAGAAAACATGAACATCTGTAACTTTCAGATTTCCCACCATAAAAAAAACACCTCAATGTCAATATGTATAAGGCTATTGTTCAGATTAGTGCTACTCATTAATGCAGAACAGCCAGTTCAAGGATCAAATTTCTTACAAATTCATAAACAGCAATTGCTACTAGTAACAGTACTACTGCTGGATACTACTGGTTTTATGAAGCATCTAACCAATATGCAAATATGAAAAAAATAATCTTAAGATATGAAAAAGGTAATTTTTGCTTTAAAGCATTACGAAATAGATTAAACTATTTCAGCTTACTACTTCTATTGAGTATGGAGAAATGAAAACCAGAAATTGTTTCACGAAATAGCATAAAACACTTTCTCTTTTTGAAGTGCTCTACTTTACCACATTTTGTGGTCTAATTATAGCAAAAAAACAGCCCAGAATTCTGAGATAACACCTACAATATAGTTTTCATTTTCTTTACTTATTATTAAAGGGACACTTAATGACTGAGTGGAGAGGGGATGCATTTTGCTTCTCAAAAAGCAGCATTTAAGAACCCTTCTGAAACTGTAATATTTAATGGGAGGTTTGACCAAATCATAAATCAATACTGATAAAAGAAATGTTGGGTGTTTTTGGATAAAAAACTGCAAATTACAATTAGTGTTACATTTTTTTCTTAAGCTACTGCTAGCTAATGTATAAAAAGACACTCATTATTCTTAGAAGCAAATAATTTAGCCTGTTATGCTATGCTTGGAAGTAGCAATGGTAAAGAATACAGCTTTACCAAGTGTACATGCAAGGCCCTTCCCTTACCCAGGTATTTCTTTTCATTCTGCAGAGATTCTCTGACTTGTGCTCCTGGTCTCCAACCTCTGTCTCATTTGTGGCAGTCCATTGTTTGCAAAGTCCCCGAAGAAAACAACCCAAAGGTTTAAGTACCATAATACAGCAAATGCTATGACCACAGATAAGTGAAAGGAAGACTGGGAAACTAAGTCTCCAGTACAACAAACAATTTCAGAAGATGAAAAAGTTCTACTCATAGAACTTGAAACCAAACTGTTTTCTTCCCTTATGTGGAATACTATGAACAGTATTGGGGTCCCCAATATCTCCCCAAAAAAAGGAGCTGGCAAATGGAAGCAGGTCCTACAGGCTGTCACCAGCATGGTTAGGGAGGTGGGGCATCTGATACCAAAGATGTGTTGAGAGTGCCAGGTTTGATCAAAATAGCAGCTTTCCTTACCAACATGTGCAACTTCTTACTGAATAGTTACAGAGCAGGCAGAGCCAGGCTCTTTTTGAGGGTGCACAGCAAAAGAGAAGAGGGCAAGAGACACAAGCAGCATCAAGGGGAAGTCTCATTTGGAACGACAGAGCAAGTGTTACCAAACACTGAGGTGCTAGAAAAGTGATTGATAGAGAAGTGGTGGCATCACCACTCTCAAAGACAATATCAATGGAACTGGAAAAAGCCTGAGCAACCTCATCTAGCTTTGAATTTGGATCCAACTTGAAAGCTGGCTCTGCCTTCAGTGAAAGGTTGCGCCCATTGACCTCTAGAAATTCCCTAGAGCCTCAGTTAATCTATGATTCTCTCTATCAACCAGATAGCTCAAGGGACTGTATCTTATTTGAAACTAAGCATGTGAAACTTGCAATTCATTTTGGATTTGATTGCATAAGTATAATTATATAAATGGAATTTTCTCAAAGCAATCTAGCATTCAACCCTACAATCACAGCTAAATGATTAACCTGTTAAGTTTCAGTGATTCTCTGAAGTAATCTATCAGCTACAGCCCATGTTTATCCCATGGCCTGTGCTCAAATTACCAGCTAGCTTCCTCATCTGATCCAGCTGCACAGATTAATAAATACATGAGGTACAATGTGTCCTGCAGAAAACAACTACTGCATATGGACTTCCAAATGTGTTATACAACAAAACACCACCAGTTCAACTAATTAAATTCTGAGCCTGTAGGAAAAGCAATCAGAGTGGCCATCTGATCCACTAACAAACAGGTTATCTCAAAGATGACCCCAATGTGGCCAGGAAAATAAAAACAACCATTCTTTCAGTTTTGAAGGGGAGAGGTGCAGAGCTTCTTACAGAGTCCTATGGCTTAACAGCCTGAAGTCAGTGCTCCGACTGATAGATTCTAGGGCCCGCATCTCAATGAAGTTACAGCAGTTGTGCTACAAACCCTGGCAGTTTTTGTCCTCACAGATATTTATTTCCTGCATCTCACTTCATTAAAAGTATTGTCGCCCAAACTACACTAAAAAAAAATCTACCAGTTCCAACTTGCCTATGAACTGTACTCTTACCCCCCCAAAATTTCCCATTGCTTCTTCTTCATTAAGGTTTTGGCTTCTTTGTTTTCCTTTTCCCCTGCTATTTGTACCTCTGGCAATGCTTTCCTCATGCATATGTGATATGGTTTTACAGCACCTGCTTAGTAATAATTCTTTCAAAACTCTCACAGGCTTATTTTCTTTTTTTCCTGCTTTCCTGTACTAGGGGGATACCTTTTTTCCTATCACTCTGTCCTATTAATAATTCCAATTGACTATAGAAGGGACTGCACAAAAGGCCAAATTGTCAAGCATTGCTATGATTTACAAAGCTGTGTACATGATATGCATAGCCAGCTATCTTTTCATTCTCCTCATCAACACTAAGAAAGTTATCTGTGAGATAAAAAAAAAAGTTCTCAAATTGAGTAATCAAGATCTCTAACACACCCACTGGAGCCAGATGATGCTTCAGAACAGAACTGTCCAGACTATTACAACGAAAGGCCCTTGTTTCATGGGCCTTAATGTTTTATGAAGATTATTATCTTGACAAGAGAGACTAAGCAAAGAGCGGGTGAAACAAAGGAAGAACACATTTTTTAGTCTTTTGGGTGAGAGCAGCAGGTGATTCAAATCTGTGGGGTTAAGTACTAATTACACACTCTATTTCTACAGTTTGGATTTCCCATTCATTGTCATAAAATAAAAACAGGTTCTAACAAATTCTAGTTTTGGAATTAGTGGGACGGAGAATGGTACGTTACTGAGTCCCATTGATGGAGGAGGTGGAGTAAGTGGACTGTAGGAGCACAAGAGCACTTGATTTCTCGTCTAGAACAAAATTCTAGCTTGGAAAACATTCACACATGAGAGGTGACTGCAAAATGTCAAAGCAAATTCAGCACTACTTATAGGAGGGAATACCAACTTCATGAAACAGTGGCTGCTCTGTGATTTTATAACCCCTGTGTTGTTCTGAGCTCTAAAAGGAACAAAACAGGTGAGCTCATTCTTTGGTAATCTCATTTGGATTAAAAAAAATGCTAATTATGTCTAAAAAAATCTCCAAGCACTTGTAGGCATGTTCTGATCTCTCTCTCTCCTGAAATGTGGTATTCAAAACTAAGTATGAAAAAGGTGCAATGCAGGCTCTCACTTGTGTCTGAGTTTGTTTTACAGGCTATGGATTGCATTCACTCTGATATCTGTTATTATTTAACTTTTCCTTTGAGATATTAGACTTCTGGTTTTTTTTAAATATACTGCATAAAACCTGTAGCATGAGGCTGAAGTTCTCTGGAGCTTTACATAAACTACTGTTTCCCTCTATTGAAGAAATGCATTCACATCACAACAATCTTGATTGGCGCTACCATGTATTTTAAAATGTGCACTCATTATATATAGTTTTAACACAACAGCACTAATAACATTTCCTTTAGATCTCAAAAAGGAATTTAGTCAAATCAAAGCCTGAAACCATGTGGTACCTTCCATGGTAGGTGACATGCCACCAATCAACACCAGAGTGAAATTACGCCATGCAGTTAAATGCTGTAAGTCTTCTTATGGACTTGAACACAAGATTTGTTTCATCTGGGGTGAAAGCAATGAAAGCAAGAAAATGTGACAGGGTTATTTATATAATGACAGTTGTTGGAATCCGTAAATGCAATACAGATTGATGCCATAAAGACACATGCACATATTTACCACAGCATGGTGGGATACAGACGAATACAAAGATTGTTCTGAAGTTACTGAGCAGCATGGCAGGAGGAAAAAAACCTGTTTCATGTTACCATTCTAATACAGACCATGAAGACATCAAAGGCAGAAGCTGAAAAGTCCATATACACTGCTGCATACCCCATATTCAGCAATTAATGTAATATATACTGGGGCAATGCCTGTCTTCTAGCAATGTCTTTTTAGTCTCTGTTCCTGTTAAAAAAAATTTGATTTTACTTGAGATCAAATGCTCTACCTTTATTTGATTAATTACAAAAAGAAAATCTTTAGGACTTAGCCATTCAAAATTGACCTTGATTTTGGGTTTCATTGCAACAGTGGATATAGTTAATTTTTACAGTAGTAAAGCCTACAATCTTGGATCTTGCTATGTAGATTTTTAAAAATAATCCGCACTAAGTCTATTTTTATAGACATCCCAATGTTCTCCAATTACTGCAATTCCATTGTATAAAGTAGCTGAAAGTATTGCTCACTTCAGCATCAGGTCGTTGGCAGAACATACACAATGTTCAATGTTATTACTGCACCCTCAACTCTCTTCTTCACTGAGCTTGATCTTCCAACACAAGGCAGTCACGCCTGGAAGAGGCAACTGAACTTCAGAACTCCTCACAGACCCCCTTACCAGCTCCTGGCCATTTGAGAACCTCTGCTTTGATGAAACCAAACAAAAAAATCTGCCTATGCTTACAAACATTCATTAAACCAACATTTCTCATGTAGCCTTCTCCTACTTTCACTTTTTAGCTTGTAGCAGATTAGCCACTATACCCTTCATCACTAGTTTTGGCCTTGCAATGTACAGGATCTGGTGAAATACCTGTTCTGTACCTGTCCAAGTGTACCCTCTCCTCCTTCCATAACCTTACCTCCTGATTCCCTAGGTGGACCATATAATTTGTGGGTAAATCAGAATTTCTCCTTAAGAGCAACATTTAGTCTGGCACCTAAAGCAAAAATCAACAACCTCCCCTTTGGTAAACCACTTAAAAATTATATATCCTCAGTGTCAAAAGACTGAGACACATTCAGTTTGAACTTGTGAAGCATCCATTTTCGTTATGCAAAAAACCAAAGTTTTTTCATGAAACAGAGCTTGTTGAAAGAGTCTGACTATTTTATGCCACATACACTGGATCACTACCAGTACACAGTATTTGACTGCATTTTTCAGTATTTTATAAATATTCCATAAATGTTCAATCAGACTAGGCAAAGTAGTATGACAGCTGCAATTCTACATTTTTACCTAATAATCCCAGTTTTTATTCACATACACACTTTCCTCATGCATTTTCTAAATTGTTCTTTTAAAGATGTGAATATATTACCAGGGATATGTTTACAGACTGACTGAAAAACCTTCCCAGTGACATCTGTACCTCATCTTCCCACAATGGTTACTGTTTCATTTTCCATTCTAACACATTAGGAACAAAGAACAGCAAAACCCAAATATTCCCCAAGTTAAAAATAACTAATCAAAAAGCTACCTCCTTTTTTTTTTTTTTCTTTCTCAGACACCTGCTTCAAATGCTTTTTTTCAGCATGAAAATCCTGGCACCTCAAATTGTTTATGAAGAAATGTACAGAAAGGCAAACACATTTGATTTTAAGAATCAGAGTCAGCTAAGAAGGTAAGACGTTTCTTCAAACAATAAAATTTACATTTCAAATATAGCCAGCTTCATAAAACTGTCTGGACCTTCCTGTATAAACCAGAGGATCTTCCCTGCTATAGCATGCAAGCAGATCTCTTTTGCAGTAAAACTGAGGGAGAATGTTCACATATTGTCTTTTTCAAAGTTTCTATAGAGAAATAATTTGTACAGTTCTGCTTTTCAATAAATCCGTCCCACAGAATCTTCTCGGAAAGAAAAAGAAGAAAAAAAAAAAAGACAAGCTGCCTTTTGGTTCAGCTGTTCATTTGATAAGAAAAAAAATCTAAGGATTATTCATATCAAAACAGAGGCTATTGGGGTCCTTTACTTACCAGGTTCTACCAGCACTATAAGCATTAATTCTGTTTCAGTGCAAGGAGACTTTTCTGCAAATCAACAAAATCCTCTTTTAAGCAAGCAAAGAGATGCCCCTGATAATGTTATATTCAAGTGAAGGAAGTTGGACAGACTGTGAGGGGAAAACCACCTGAAACATTCTGAAAAGTTCTGTTTTTACCAAATACAAAATGCTTAGGTCACCTTACTGCTTGCTTTTCTGTTGGGGCTTTTAAAGTTATTTTTCTCAGCCATACTGGACCTCTGTATGTTTGAGTCCCCCTAAGGACTTTGTGTAATCACGAAACATCAACTCCATTCTAAGAAATCCAGCATAGAACCCCACCACTGCCCTGTTCCCTCATCTATATAAATGCTCTTTTGTATATAGGCACTTTCAGGAAATTGCCCTACTCCTCCCCCGCTTGCTCCCCACTGTCCGAATCCCTCTCACACCGCCCCTCCCGTTTAACACCAGGGAATAATTGCATTTTTGTTGGAGCACTTCCAGCCCCTCCACACGATCCCGTGCAGAAGCAGCAGCACGCTGTAGCTTTGGCACTCTCCTCTGTTTTAACACACACACACGAACACTCATCTGCAGGGAAGTAAGTGGCATCAACCCTATTCCCAAAATAATGACCTTTCACTTCTCCCCATGCAACTTCCTCTTTTGCTGAAAAATACAGCGCTTCCAAACTAAAGAAATCTTCCTCTTTCGACATTTGACTACAAGTGTTTTGAAACACTGTTTCTTCCACTTATCTGTACTCCACGTGCGGGTAAATTACCACTGCCGAGGCAGACAGACACCCCTGGGCACCAACACTTCGGTCCCTTCGTATCCCACAAAATCGCCAGGGCTCCCAACACTTTTGCGAAGGCCTTTCCCCCTCCTCCCCTTTGAACACCCGAAAGCTGAAGAGGGCATAAACTCTCCTCCTCCATGCTCGGAGAAGCAGCGCGTGGATTTCCTCCCCTAATAAATACATGAGGAAAACAAATAGTTCAGAACCGTACCTTCCTTGGGCTCATCGGCTTCCGAGCTCATGGTGCCGGGCGAGGCTCTGGGGACCGGGCCGACGCTGACGTGCGCGCTCAGAGGCAGCCGCAAGTCAACTTCTCTCCCTCTCCCTTTCTCTCTCTCTCTCTCACAGAAGATGGAAAAAAAAAAAAAAAAAAGAGAGAGAGAGCGAGAGGGCTGGGGTTTTGAGGGGAAAAGTCTACGAATTCAGCAAATCACAACTAACCTACTTGCAAAGGATCCCGCCCCTTTCTCAGCTGCACACAGCGACTGTCTGAAAAAACTGCACCTTCAGAGAAACCCCGGTTTTACTCGCCAGCTGTTGGCGTTTATGAATCTTATTCTCCCCAGTCTGTAGGAAGGGTGGAGTTTTCACTTGTTGCAGCTTGCCAACGTGGTATGAGAAAGCAAGCAGGAGAGGCCAAAAAAGCCCTGAGTGCACAGCAGTGTCTGATTGCGGTGACTGACAATCACACTGGGGCTCCCTTAACTTGCAGGAAAATCTATTTTAAATTGTTTTGTTTTTAAGGCTAAATTGTACATTTCAACACTGTTTGCTATCTGGAATTACTTCTGCAGCCTCCATAATTACACTGACTAATACAGGATGACTTAATAGGCGCTTAAAGATGAGAAGTAGCAGCCTTCTTTCAGGTAGTTTGAGCAAAAATAATTTTCCTTCAGTCGTGCTCAGTGCATGGTGCCATCTACCCTGAGACTAGTGATTCAGTTTACATCCTAGGAAAAACGATCTGGATTCTTTGTGCTACTCCAGCTACACCACAGACATCCCAGAAAAGACTTGATGTTTTTAACTACTACAGGATAGAGTTTTACAAAGAGATCGGGGTCTTCAGCAGCCACTTCCCAGTTTGCAATGTGTCACACACGCCTTCAGTGCAAAATCAGGGGAAATAATTTTGAAGTCTATTCTCAGTTAGCACAGACTTCAGTAAAATCATTGTCCTAGGGAACCATCTATCCCTGCTTACTCATTTAATGGATTTCTAGCACAGTGAGCAGGACCAAACTTCGCTGGAAACATGACTGCTCTGACAAAAGGAGAGATGTGGTCCTTTGTTGGAGATTTTTTCAGGGATGGCCTAGAAGGCAGCTGTGAGGAGCAGGTTCTCACAGCCTGTTTCTGTAATCAGCAGAGGTTCTCGGGTTATTTTTAATTACAAGTAAAAGTGACAAATATGAAGGCCTTGAGAGCCTTGCACATCAGAGTTCTCAGGCAGCTTTCTCATAACGAGTGGATGTTCTATCTTTGGCTGTTTTGGGAAAGCAAGAATAATTTTGAGAACCCAAATCATGGTATTGGAAACATAAGGAGGGGTTGGTATGTTATCTCTGACCTATTGTGAGCTCAGATTTTGCAATATGCATGAAGTGAATTAACACTGTTATAAAAGGTGCCTGATTGATGAATAAAGTGGAGTCTGACCAATGCAAGGTGGGTCGTCTCCCTCCAACTTCAATAGTCCCTCAGGTGCCTGATGGCCCTGCCAGCTCCAACACGCCATCAAATTCCCACCTACCTCTCTGTCTCACAGGGTGAAACCTGCGGGCCTGAAGGGCTCTCGGGGTCTCCCGGAGGTAACATCATTAACAGCTATTAACAGTTAGCAAATGTCCTACTGCAGTCAAGTAGAAGTAAGTGTATTTGTATTTCACAGTGAAGTCAGAAAGAGCCAAAGCTGTTAGCAGCTCTGCACTGAGGCACAGAGGAAAAAAAAATAAATAAACTGTTCAGATTGTAAGATTCCCTTGTACTCGTTAAGGCTTTAACGCTCACAAAGCTGAGAAGACCAGATGTAGGAAGGATGGCCTTGCAAGTAACAGATACAGCACGAATTCTTTACCTACAGCAAAGCTGCTCTGAGGACTGGGGTAAATAATACTTCAGAACGTTAGCAGTTTTATCCTGCTTGCAGTTATTTTATTATAAGGACTGTCCTTTGCCACGTACTCCACCCACACCTAGGAAAGACAGATTTCCTTTTTTTTAAAGGCTTTTGGTGAGACTGCCAATTTCTTGCTTTGCAATACACATAACTCCATGAGTTCCTTAAAGATATTCCTTAAGAAGCTAGCTGTCTTCTGCAGGCCTTATCAACTCCTGTGGTGTACAATGCTGCATCCTTGAAAGCACAGAGAAGGAAATTGAGTATTGCCCTAACTGCATCACTGGAGTAGCTAAAGAAGCCACATTTTCAAAGTAAACAAAAAGGAAAAAAATTAAAGTACTAGTTAAGGGTAATTAGGAGATTAAAACCAATCAAAAAACTTCACACAGAATAGAGAAGTAACAGGAAGAAACATAAGGTGAATCCAGAATAACTGCAGTAGCCCCTGGAGTCCTTTAATCAAAGGAAGTGTTGTAGAGAAACAGGAATATAAGCCAGCATCAAGATCCCTGCATGATCACATTTACATATTAGATGGATGCCTTTTGTTATTTTAGATGACAGACAGACACAGAGAGATAATAAGACCTGTGATTAGATGTCAGCAAGTTTTGTAAATCAGGATTTCTCAAATCTCTCAGAAACTTTATACCCCACTGGATAAATAACAAAAATACAGTGATTTTATTTCATTTCTTATGCACAAAGTCACATCTCCTCACGCAGTCCTGATACTCCTGCACACAGGGTCTCAATTCCGACTCGAGAAATTGGTTTTTCTTTCATTTTGGTTGTTAGGCTTCTTAAAAGTACATGTACTGAAAAGAGTGGTGAAAAGACTCCAACCTGGCCAAAGACTGGTCAGGTATGTAATTTTCTGCTCTGGGGTTAAGCAGGAACTTGTATTGGCATACAATAATAGAACATTATCGCCTTTTTCAGAGTCTGCACACAACCAACTTTAATTATTGTCTTCAGAAAGACAGCAAAAGTAATGGAATGAGGCAGGTTAAAATTAAGCAGAGTCAGTGAAAAATACTAGAGCCCGGGTAACAGATGACACTACGTCTACAGGGAAGTGACATTTATCAAAGCATCCAGATTGATTTGGATCCCACAGTGAGTAAAAAGCCTAGAAAGCCCAAAAAATCCCTCTTTAATTGTAAACTGTATTTGGAATAGGAATGACAAAAAAAAGAATAACAAAAATTCCAAAAACATAATTAATAGGTGCAGCTAAATTTCATGGGACAGATTCTCTTACAGAAAAGTACCTTCCTACAGTGAAGGCCTAAAACTCACCACACATTTGGACAGACACTGTCATGAAGGGAAGGCCAGAATTCCCACAAGAAAATGAAATCGTCTGTGTACAACACACACAAAAAAATGGGCTGATATGCTTCAGTGGCTAAAGGCCCAAAAGCTTCAAAGCTGGGTAAGACAAGGGGAGTATGATCCTTTCCAACTTTCTCTGCTGAAAAAAACCAAACTTTTGGTTTTACTTTACAAAAAGAAAAAAAAAAAAAAGCAAAAAAAAAAAAAAAGCTAGTTCTGGTTTGGCTTGGCTTTTAACTCATCATCTGTAAATTGTCCTGACTTCTGCTAAACCCTAAGGAAGGGTCAGCACAGCAAGAGCAGGCTAGAGCCAGGCCCTGGCTTACTACAGTAGTGCATGGGGAATTGTGAAGGGATGGTCAGCACATCCCCTCTCTCCAGCTCAAAACCCTGTTTATGTTTTGTGTCACAATCCATGCTGAGACAGCTCTCTTTACACAAGCATTTGTCCATTAGATACAGAAGCTGTAAATACAATGATGCTTTATGTAAGAATATAACAGAAATAATAGGCATCTTAGCAGCAAAAAAAAAAAAAAAAGGGGGGGGCTAAAATTGCTGTCAAGAAGACTCTGAAATGTCAAAAAAGACTATAATATTTTGTTTCATTAAAAAAAAGGAAGCAGCACCACTACCTGAAAAGTATCAGCAAGAAGCTTTCAAAAGGAGGCAGCTGCCATTGGAAGCAAGACTAAATCCTCTACTGTAAGAAAAAACCCTGTACAGCCCTAGAACAGTTCTAGAGAGAAGGACATGATAATGTCACACTTAAGACTTCACACATTCATGTGATTAAAAAAAAAAAAACAAACTTCCCCATATTTTGTTACCATAATAAAGCTGTCTGATGAATACCTTCTGCTCTTCCAGAATGTCACATTCAGTGGATTTCAAACCTTTAAACAATAAAAAAGTATGATCTGTGCCCAACTACAATTCCCTGGCAGAGATGAGAGTCATCAGTCCCTTTCCCTAAGTCAGTGATGTCTCTTTTACTGACTGTAACGTACTGAATTATTTGAAACCACATGACAGACCCTGATAGCAGCTGAGGAGATTGGGATTTCCCACCACACTCCCAATTGTGAGGAAAAGGAAAAGCTGTGCAAGTAAACACTGCATGGGATATATGGAATAGGAGGGACAAAACAAAGAATGGCAAAAACTCTAAAAACAGAATCAGTAGACACAACAAAATTTTGTAGGGCAGATTCTCTTACAGAAAACAAAAGTAACTTCCTGATAGATAATGTCACAGAGGGCAGGCCAGAATTCCTGGAGGAAAAATACAAGGAAACCTTTTGCCATTTCTCCTTTTAGCCACAATAAGCTGTTGTACCTATTTCTGACACTAGATGTTTGGGTTAACAGATTTTCAGCTTCTGAGGCTCTTCAATGTGTGTGGATTATGGATATATGACTCAAGTTTCAAACAGGATAACAACATTGGACACTATCCTGAAACACTCACACATTTTTTTTTTTTGGTATACAATTTTAAAAATGTACGGGAAATTATGTGCCACACTATAGTGCATTTCACTAATTCTGAAGAGTTTTGACTTTTTGTCAAACTAATGTTCTGAGAGGGAACGAGATGTAAGATTGCTATATGCAAGTCTAAGACCTTCCAAGCAGAAAAAAAGGTATCAGGTCTGGTCTGCATACATGTATGGAGTCTCCAAACACGCTGACCTCTCATAAGGGCAACCAGATGCTAACACAGTACCTCAGGAAAAAAACCATACAATTAATGTTAGTATTTTCCTCTTAGAAATAAGAGGAAAATTGTTAAATCCAAGTCTGGAAGCCACACTAAGATATCATTAGGAAATTAACTATAACAACTGCTTTTGCAAGTCATGCCTTAATAACTTGCAGATTTTCCCTGAAAGACCTTTTTATAGAGGTTACTGATTGAGTAAGCAGGCAAAGACAGCACAGAAGCGTGCCCTTGACTTGCTCCTTTGCTCCTTTCCTGCATTCCTTCCAGTACCACTACAACCTTTTCCTCAGACAGGCAGATTGTAATTGCACAGAGTTTCAAGAAGCACAGATTTACAAAACAGGAAACATTTTTGTTTTCTAGCGCTTCTCTCTTAGTTCAGACTGGTGGGTGAGCTCTCAGAGCACTGGGATCTTGCAGCACAAAAGCAGGATCTGCTGTCTCTTGCAGCATTGCCCATCTCCTCCCCTGGCATGCAGAAATCCACCTGCCAAGCTGTTGGTGCCCAAGGGTGCAGAGCTGACCTGCAGCCTGTGCCCTCTGCTGATGCCACACAGAAAGCTGCACGCAGACATCGTGTGTGCAGGATGCGGGGAGAGAGTGTGGAGAGAGTGCTACAGGCACAGGAAAAAAAAGTGAAGTTTCAGCTTTCTTGCTGAAACAAAGATTTGTATTATGTCCACTTTATCCAAGTTGTTCTGCTTTCAGTTATGCACTTAAACAGTTGCAAGCAGGCCAAGCAAACCAGGCAAACCAAGAAGTTAAAGTTATTTCCTAACACAGAGGTAAAGCAACACCATCTGTAGCTGTATTACTTCTACTATTGCAAAAGAAAGTGCAATATGCACTGTCCGTAAGGTGTGAGCACAGCAAAACCAAATTCCAACTGTTACACAACTTAATTATTTTGGAGTTGAGTAAAAAAAAAATCTTGATTAGCTGTGTGATTTTAATAGCACTGTTTATATAGCTCTGTAAATAAGAATATGAGGTACAATGGTCTATTTGCTGTAACCAGACTTTACTACTGTTTTATCTTCTACCATAACTAAGACATACATCAAGATATCCTAGACAGTGCTTAGCTTATGAATAATGTCAAAAATACTGTTTTCAGCAATAGTCAGTGTTTCCATGAAACAGCACAACTCTAACATCTCAGTTATACATGATTCAGAATTTTAAACTAATTTTTCTACTTGCACATAAACTATCAGGTAGTTTTCATCTTAGGAAAATTCAGCCCAGAGAATTTTCTGGGCTGAATTTTCCTAAGATAAATAAATAAAAAATTAGCAGGTTGAGATATAATCCAGATATGAAAAATATGTGTACTCCTGGGTTTAGTCTGATTTTTGTTGCTTGTTATTCCTTTATCTCGTTACTTCCCCTTTGCCCAGCAGACTTCCGACCAAGGCAGATGGTCTGGTTTCAGCACTTGCTGAAACACATACAATACCCCCACCTGTTGGGGAAACCCATGAATGATACTCTAGCTTGTGCTTCTGCCATGTGGTTAATAAATTATAAAAGTTAACGACTATCAGTTAACAAATTATTAAAACATGTCATTGTCACCTGATAATTTTACTCGGGGATCGCTCAATGGCATTTGCACCACACTGGGCATCCAGCAGTTCATGCTATTCTCCTCCCCTCCCCATGCTGCCCTCCTTCCCTTTTTCTAGACCTTCCCATTAAAACATCCATTCTCCACCCGCTACTGGTGTACTGAGGTCTGTCCATACCTTCATTTCCAAATGGTTAAAGCAAAATATGACAAATCTGGTGCTGAATGAACCCACACAACACTGGTGGTGCGGCCCTTCAGAGCGAGCAAAAGCTACGGCTTCACCACAGGGTAAGATGTGCAAAAGTGTATCTGAAGACCTCCTTTTGACAGTGAGCCAGACAAATAAGCAGCAGTGTTGGGTGACAAAGGAATTCACAACAAGCCTACCAAGCGAAGGACAGGAAAAGCAGCATGTGGGAGACAGATCCTGGAGTCCGTATGGATGCAGTTAAACTTCCCTAACAGATAGTCCTCACTCCAGGTCCTCTCCCTGACAGAAAATGTATGGAGAGACGGCAGGATACATGCACAAAAGACTCCATAAAGTTGAACCTGCTTTATGTTGAACATAACTTTGCTACAACATTTGGAAGTCCCCTCTCTGCAATACCCATGATCCCATTTATAAATATTCTGAGCTGACAGGAAGACAACGGGATAGTAAGCACCTTGCAAACTGTCAAGACAGTGTGCAGTGTGCATCTTCCAAACTGGTGTCCTTGACACAAACATGCTGATATTTAAAGTTTCCAAATAGTGACAAGACTTGTTTTTAAGTTATTGTGAAGATACACTCAAAAGCTCATGTGGTTAAGAGGTGAGGAAACTCCTTCACTCAGCCTCAAAATGAAGATTTCTTCATAAATTTTAGCTGCATCTCCCATTAATTGTTGGATTATCAGTCACAGCATACTCTCAGCACAGGCCTGATGGGACGATGGCTCAGACTGATCCATTCTAGTCAACCTCACAATGTTTGTTACTTGTTACACAACAGCAGATGTCCAGGGTACAAGACTGCTCTCAGCTCAAAGAGGGTTTAACTGGCCTATCTTTTTTCATTTCAAAATCAGACTGAAAATTCACACACAAAGCAACACCATGTCTTCTGAGATGTGAATTGTGATGTAATTCTGATTTCTTGTCCGTACATATCATGTTGCCAAAATAAGAGGTCTTATTGTGGTCATATAGATATTGTGCACTGAGGGTGGTTAACTCATCCAGAAGTTAGCATTTAGTGAAAACAAGTTTTCAGCACATAAGAAAGCACAAAACAATTTATCAAGAGCAAACATACCAAATAACATTCAAGGGCTTGGTTGTTCTTGTTATGGCTTAGCCCCAACTGGGAACTGATCCCCACAGAGCCACTTGTGCACTCCTACTCGGGGCAGGGGGGAGAATTGAAAGGCCAAAAGTGAGAAAACTCATGGGGTGGGATACAGACAGTTTAACAGGCAAAGGAAAAGCCGCTCACGCAAGCAAAGCAGAACAATTCACCACTTCCCATGGGCAGGGAGAAGTTCAGCCATCTCCAAGACAGCAGGGCTCCATCACAGGTAACAGTGACTTGGGAAGGCAAATGTTTTCACTCTGAATGTCCCTCTCTTCCTTCCTCTTCCCCCAGCTTTATGTGCTGAGCACAACACCAAATGGTCTGGAATATCCATCCCTCTGGTCAGTTTGGGCCAGTTTTCCTGGCTGTGTCCCCTCCCAGCTTCTGGCACAGCCACAAAGCACTTGCTGGTGGCGTGGTGTGAGGAGCTGAAGAGGCCTTGGCCCTGTGCAAATAGTAAGAAAAAAGCTCCTATATTGAGGCTGTTTCCAGCAGAAATCCAAAACGCTGCCCCATACTAGGTACTATGAAGAAAACCAGCAGAGCTATGCACAAAGGGGATGTGTCACAGTAATGGGCCCACAGCTGGGGTAATAATTGGTATAGATTCTATGTATTTATACAAGGTTGATTAATTTCTTTTATTAAGAAACTTACTAGTTTTTTATATCCTAGTTTGCTACAGCTGGACTTAATTGGTTTTTTACTTACAATACTATCACCATTGGCTAATCAAGAAACCACCCTTTGGTAAAATAATTTCTATAATGCATTTTACATGTTCACATTACCAGATGTAACAAGTTAAGATAAGAATTGTTTCTTATTAATTCCGCAGATCTTCTTACAACCTTTCCCAGAAAGATGCTTGGGAAAGTTGTGTTTTTCTCTGTGGTCAGAGAGCTGCTGCCACAAGCAGGCAATCAGTGACAGTTTCTGGTGGTTTGGGAATTCACACAGGTGTGGTGGAAGTCAAAAAGACTGTTTTTGAGGGCCTTGCACCAAATGATGCAACATGTACTGTCACTGGCTTATAGCACTCTTTATTCAAATAGCAAACATTTCACTCACTATTTTCACTTTTTTAAGTGAACTTTTTTTAAGGTCCTGTAACAGGACTACACACAAATTGCTCCTGCCAACAGTGCTATGCCAAGCAATGAGCAGCACTGGAGAAAATGAGACTGTGGCCTGCATGAACAGAGGTAGGAAAATGCAATTCTCTGGTCTGGTGAAGAGTACAGCAGATCAGAGCTAGTTTTGTAGTTTGGTCACACAGGAAAATAAGCTTCCCAGCAGTAATTAATGATATAATTCTTATGAGATATTTGTGTTACTGTATGTAGTTGCAGCCTTTGCAAAAATAAAAGCAAGGCCAAAGAAATCTGAGGGGCAGAGCACCAAGAACACAGATTTGAAAGAATCCCTGCACTAAAAACAGAAATCACACCATAACGTCACAGTTTCCCCAGACAAGTAGAGGGAGTGAGGGTGCTGCACAGAACCTGCTGACAGCACCACCACAGGCCATTAGCTGCCCCAGATCTGCTCCCAGCACGACAAAAGTGGTACTGCCTGATGCCTGTGCATCAAAACACAATGCTAGAACGATTTTAATTGGAAAGGGGTATTTTAGTTACAAACAGAAAATCTAGTATCACATAGCCAAAACTCAAAAAGAGCTCAAAAACCAGGTGCCTGAACTAGTGTTAAATACAGTGCATTTAAACATGCTACCAAAGCGTATGCAAATAATGGCTTTTTTAATGCTGAAAGAACAGGAAACTGAAAATTATCTTAAAAAAAGGAAAGTTTCTGTTCATATAAAAGTGGTGCACATGTGGGAAAACACATTTGTCTCAGCTGGGGAGGGCTGTGTTCCAGTCCCAAGCACACAATCCAAGTGTTCTGCTAATGCGTAACAATCAAACTATGCCCTTTTTCTCCAAGACATCAAAGACATTAGTCATGCAAATAGTCAAAACACCACTTGCATATCAAATGGAGATCTTATCTAGAAAAAATTTCAAATTAAAAAACTCTTTTTAAAAATACCTATATGAATAACCTCCTTTTAGTACAAATTCAATTAAGAGATTAAAAGAGAGATTTAAATGGATATTAAACGTAAGCAGAGTTTGCTCTCTAAGATTGAGTTTAGCTATAATTTACATTCACAAGCCAGATGTACCTAATTATATGATATTCCTTCAAATAACCATATTGATATCTGCTTGTTCCAAATTTGCTTTAAATCAGTTTATTATTTGCATAAAGCTTAGACTGAAGCCAGAAAGAATCTGGAGGAACACTTGCAAGAGTTTTTTGGGGTTTTTTTTTGCAAAATATTAACTAAGACTATGTTGAACAAGTGCTGGAATTTCAATACCCAAAGAAACTCAGGAACTCATAATTTATGGAAGTCTTTCAGCACTTGCTTCCTCTGGCTTGTGGTAACATTTTCATAACTAAATCACACTTGAGAAAACAGCACTCCAGACTGGTCCAAGTGACAGTGTCTGTCTCTGAGAGTAGCACCATCTTCCTCTTCTTCCTCTCCATTTACCATGCCAGCATAAGCATATGGTGTCCATTTACAGGACAAATATAGCTAACCTTTAATTTTTTTTTTTGGCTGAGAGAATTTAAACCACAAGTAGGAGCTCTCCTTTTTGTTATTTTTAATATAAAATAATTAACTGCAGCTCAAATTAAGTATTTGTCTCAAAAAAAAGGTCTTGGATGATCTCTAATTTAGTTATAACCACTGAAAATCCATACCTTGCTCATTTTTCCTTCTATTAAGCAAGTTTACATTAGTGAGCAATGTTCATGCAAATTTCATGTGTAAACTCTAGTTAGCATCTCCACATTGCAATAAAAATTCAATATTGGACTTCTACTGATGGATCTCAGTTCCAATTAAAAAAAACCAAACCAACAAAACACATCAGAATTTTGCTGGACTCCAAATGAGTTTATTTCATAGGTCTAACTTCTCCACAATTTTATCCACTTTACAGGAAACTCATACTTCAGCCCTCAGAATTGCCTTAGCAACAATAACAACAGAATCTGCACTCTGGGGCTCAGCCAAACTGAATACCACTTCAAAGGGTTATTGCAAGACTTTCAGGAACTATTTCAAGTATTCAGTTTCCAAAAAAAAATTACGGATAACAAGATCTGAACAAGACTTCTAACTCTTGTTGCTCAATATCTTGTTTACAGAAAGCTGAATTATGGCACATACTTAAGATGATTTACTTGTTCAGGCATATGGTCTGTCAGGGCTGTGCTTCTGCAATTCTTCCTAAAAGCTTAGGGCTTTTTGTGTTTCCAAAATCTGAGACTGAGTATGGACAATAACTACTATCTTTGTCACACTAGAAAATAAAAGGGACAAGAGAAAGAACAAAGACTGCCACTGACTCTGCACACAAGGATGGCACTTGGATCAGAAATCCCATGTAACAAACTTCTGAGAGCTGCACTGAGGTCAGGTCTCTCAGAACAGATCCACCTGCTCCCCGCTGTGCATCCCACAGCCATCTCACTGGGACATGTCAGTGATCCATGCAGGTCATGGAGCATTTGCCAGTGGTTTTGGCCAAGGCCACGAGGTGGCAACAGCACCCTGATTAAAAAAAGCCCAGGGCTTCTTGAATCAATTTTGCTCGTCTAGGGAACAGAGCAGGAAAGCACTGGCTAGAATGTCTAGAAAGAGGCTGCCCATACAGCCATGCAATAGCATTTTATACTGCAACACACAGAAAGGCTGCAATTGTGTTTTGTACATGCTGGTATGGCAAATCTGGAGAACTAAATGCTTCTGAAGCAGTGGACATAACCTGAAATCTGTCAGCAAAAAAACAGGTAGCAGTACAAAATACATATCATTTTTTCACAATCCAAAACCCAGATTAGTTTGAAAAAAAAAACTTAATTACATCTAGAGGACAGCTACAGTGCCATGGCAAAATAGCACACAACGTAGTGATACCAGTTTGGCTCCATGAATTTGAAACCACACTAAAATTTGAAGTATCACTTCAAAGTATGGACACAATTGTGCCGCTCAGGAGGCTCAGCCCTTGCTCCGAGCTTCTGCCTACCATGACTTAGTTCAGACCTGCTCTGCCCTCTGTTTTTCCCTTCCCCATCCCACCTTTCCAGAAACGGGATAGTGTAACCATGTGTTGAGTTACCTGTAACTCAACTTCCCAGCTGCAAAATCAGTGCCAGCATTTCCTCTTATGGGACATGCAGGATTGTTTTGAATGCAGAGGTGGTGGATTATTGGGAGGCACAGTGTTGAATTAAAATGCCCATCATAAATCAGGAATGCCATGTATAAAGATTGGCTATGCAACTTCAAGTGGGTTTGAAAAACATCCCCAAGTATTAAGTTATTCTTACCTCCACAAACAAGACAGTCTCATTAATTTTGTGAGAATTCAGATATCCAAAATATGTTTTTCTTTGGAAAATTAAGAACAACTCAAATGGTGGCAAAGGGATGATACACCTAAAATTAGGCAATTGTTGTTGTTTCTGTGTCCTCTGTAAAACAGTAGTTATCTGGGGCATCTCCCTTCAATATTTTTTCCTATGCAGCTAATTTATAGTAACAGACATGTCATCAGAAAAATTAGGATACTCTAATTTAATCAGTGTTGGGTAGAGACAATTGCCTGCCATGTTTTTAGAGATGTATGAAAACAAAAATTACTAAATCTATCTTTTCTACTTCCTGGCTGCCTTAGAGCATTTAATTCTAAATGTATGGCAAATGCATTTACATTCCTTATGAAAAAAGATGAAGCAGGGACTGCCACCACTTGAAACATTCCCTTTACTCAAAACAACGCTATCTAAGCAAGTAAGATTTTCCCCAAAATCTTGATCTATATTTTAAACCAACGTAGAGTTACGAAGTTCTTGATCTCTGTAAGTGTAATAGAAAAAGCAAATCTCCACTACCAAATACCAAACATGACATACTTGTCTTAACTGTGAAACTAAGAGAACAGTACTAAAGAACACAGTAACTGAAAGCACTAAAATAGCATCTATTTAGCACAAAGCTCATATGTTCACTTTCATTCAGACTGGATTTTTATAACCAAACACTCTTACTTGATCTCAGTGCAGTTGTCTGTGTGTAGAAAACAGTAGCAAGTCCAGCTGATAGAAAAGCAGAGCTGAAATGTGGCATTATGAGGCCAGGCTACAAATATATTTGACCCAAAGCTAATGCAATGCCTTCCCAAAACAGATAATTTCAACATCTACATAACATAGCTTGTTTTTAACGTCAGGAAAAAGCCAGCAGGAACCTACCTGACAGTAAACAGTGAGCATGTTTGGGCAACATAATACTATGGCCATCATGTTTCCCCACTTCCTGAGAGTTTGCTTTCACAATCTTCTGTGGTTTTTACTCCACAGTTTATACTGTAAATGCAGACTGACCTTCAAGCTTGTGACCAATTCTTGACAGCTCTTCCATAGTCACTGCACAAATAATCTAATTTCTTTTCAAAACTGCTCTGGAATTTAAACACAGCAGACTCTATATGTAGATACCTGGATATCTAGAGTTAAATATATCAGTCTATCAAACAATGTGGATCAGGGATCAAGAAGTGAGAATACTGCAAAAATCAAAGGCATGACCAAATAACAACAAGAGTAGTTTTGGCCGTAATGATTGCAAGACGAGAAACAAAAATTCCAATCTGTCATAGTGGGACATTTATTCCAATATTTATCAGATATATGAGAAATACAAACATTTAATAGTGAATGAATGGGCAAATACTGGAAAAAAATTAACTACTACACTAAAATATGCAAGTATTTACAACAAATAAAGAAATCTGTCTAAATACAAAAAGTCCGGAAAAGGAATGTCATTTAAAAAAAAATTACTACTCAAAACTGGTATTTTGTGATGACTGATGACAAACACCATTTCTTTGTCTTAGATTTGTGAACTTGATACACATTTTTATTTCTCTAGTTTTGAAGAAGCGGGTGAGTACACTCATCATAAAATGTTGCATTTTAAAGTCACAAGGTGTAACACATGTCAGCAGCCCCTGTATGGCTCTGGGCAGCACAGATTGTGCAGAGCCCTCACTGACCACGCACACATGGAGCACTCGGGGTATGCACTGGCTGTTTCTTCCAGATCCTCTGAAATGTGGTATCTGTGAACATTTATCCTTTGAAGAGTGTGGCACACGAATGCCAACTCTTCATCTTAAATGCAGTCGTAAAATTCTTTGCAGGGCCAATGTGCACAACAACAACCAGAAACCACTCAGTTAATCATGTTTGTGCAACAAAGATCTGAAAGAAAGTAACATATTTGATGACCACAGAGATAATAATAAGCTCATCTTATCTGATCTCCAACTCAAATCTACTGATGCCTTCTTACCAATTGGTTTCCAAATGAAATCAAAACTGAACAGGGTTAGAAATGCTTGTCATTGGTCAAGACTTGAAGTACAAAAAAATTTTACCACCTTGAAGCTATTTCTAACATCATTATATAAAGAAATAAACAAATCTCACAGACTATATTTACTCCAAATTCATGTATTAACAGTCTCCATTCACAGAAAAGTCTTGTTTCAGAGACTCAGGATATGAACTTTTGGGGGACCCAGGTACTGCCTTTCCATGTGAAGGACATCTCTCTCTCCAGACAGGAACTAGGAATTCATGCATGTCAGCTTCTGCTGGTGGTTGTGAACCCAGCAAAATGGTCAGCTCACTGTGAGGGCGCTGATATCTGATCCAAGGCTGTGAGCTGAAATCCCTTGGTGAGCAAAACAGCAGGTTTTTTCCTCCCCAAATTTTTTATGGCAAAACTCTCACGTATAAAGCTACAGATTTCTCATTTCACCTACTACTGGTTCCATAGAGTAAAAACATTGTAACTACAAATATCTGCTCTCAAATTGGCTCCACAGGTAATTATTCACAGGTGGTTTATACTAAAACTCAAACTAGATATAAATGTTATTTTGACTAAACAACACAAATGAAACTGTATCTTTTGCATCTCAGCAGAACTACCAACCCCAACAAATAAATAATATCTGTTTCTGCACCAAACCAGAGAGAAGCTGTTGATCAAAGTGTCTGATATACCTCCAGGAAAAGAAAAAGGGTTAGCAACATTATGAAAGATAAATTCCAGGTAGTGACAAAAACCATTAACAGTTAACATCTGTGAAGGTACCCATAAGGCTCCTGTTTAACTGTATTTGTGATACCCTGATATTCTTTTAAAATGAAATACATATTTCTGTATTTATATATGTTTTAGAGATTACAAAGTTTTTGGGGACCAGTTTCATTACAAAAATTAAGTAATTTAGTTTTAGGCCAGACACCTGAATATATTCAGCACCCCATCACCAGTCTGTGCTATCAATCTGGTCTACACAAACCTTGATTTACTATTAAATAAGGCAGCAGTATTAAACAACTGCCTACCTGGTTGGCTGTTCAGAAATAGTCCTAAGACATGCACACTTCATCCACAAAACAAAGTGCTTTCAAATGCCACTCTGCTGTATTCCTAAATGTTTTTGTTACTAGTAACAGTACCAATATCTTGGTTGACAGAGATACTGTCTACTCACATTTTGAGTGGCAGGGAAAGATGCGCTCACATCTCCTCCCTCCAGGAGGACACAAGTAGCTGGATCATGTTGCTGTGCTCTTGGTTTCTTTACAACATTTACAACCTAAATATCAAAATCACTTGACAGCACTTGAAGCAGAATGACAGAGGACAGTGAATACATGGAATGCATCTGGAATTATCTGTAGTTATCAATAAACAGCCCTCACATGTCCTTCAGGTGAGTGCTCATTTATGCTCATACCCTTCTTCTGCTCCAGAGCAAACAGGTTCCTCAGGGCTGCAGCCTTGAAAGACTCCTTAGCAAAAGACATCAATGCCTGTCTGAGGTGCCCCATGAAACACCATCCCCGAACACAGGAAAATACTAAGGGACTCAACTGAGGCCTGACAGGAAGACATGGGGCGGCACGTCTTGGCTACCCCTGTGCTTAAAACTGACAAGCACATCTCATGGGGCTGAGAAACCCCACGTTAACGAGGCTGAAATCCTCTGGTTGACAAGGGGAAGCACTGGGGAAGGGAAGCTGTCCCAGCACGTCCAGGACTTGTGAGTATTTCTGAAGATGAGGCAGAAATGCTCAGTAGGAACTCGTACCTCAGACTGAGAAGGGAGGAAGGCACCCACTTGTGGTGCTGGGAATCCATAGGCTCAGAAACTGAAAAGCAATTACTTTTTATCCAAAAAAAGTCAAAATGAAAGGTAAGGCTTAGGAATACTTATTACAAGTTCTGGTTTATTTCAACTTTTGTGCTGGGTCTCTCACTAGCAGCCCAGATGTTTAACCAAACTGAGTTATCTTATCAGACAACCTCCCAAAAGTCATTGACTTCCCTACAAAGGATAAAGATCTCACAGTTCTGTTTATGTGATACATTATGATTGCTGACTGTCAGCACTGAAGCATGACAGTGTTCTTTCACTTTGGAAAATGCTCGACATCCCACCGCACTGCATGGAGTTGCTGCGCAGAGGTACACAGAAATGCTGTGCCTTAACCACCCCAGTGTGCTGAGGAGACCAGCCTCCACATAATGCAAATCTGGATGGGTCAATCCTCTACAAAATTTTGTCTTGCCTCGCAGCATCCAGAAAGAATTTAGAATTCTCAGAACATAGATTCCAGTTTTTGACAGGGACTTCTGATGCCCTGCATCGTTTCATGTAGAACATGGCATGAGATACCATGTCAGCTGACGACATCATACACTCCGCTGTATCAAAAACTTGAGAAGCGTTGCTCATCATGATACAGCTGCAACAAAGTGGAAATTGTACAATCTCTGTCCAAATGCAGAGCAGGAGGAGAAAAAGACCACATCCTTTTTGGAAGGAGTCCAAAGATGTGGTGGTGAGATGCAGTTGGAGGCAAAGACAGGAAGACAGTCTCTATAAGCAACAGCACTGCTTCATCTCCTGAATACACGGATGAGCACAACTGGTTGTAACATTAAATAAGAGATGCAGCATTTGCTAAACTCTGGCTTAGCTTCTTTCAGAGACAGTACAGAAAATGAAGGGGAAATCCTCAAGGGCACAGCTCTATCCTTGCTGCTGTGACTCCAGCACCTCTTGTAGGGAAAATTCAAAAGAAGGTAATCTTCTGAAAGAGTATTTTAGTCAGCTTAAATATTGTAATACTAGGCAAAAGTTATTTGAAATACTTACGGACCAGTATTTAATAATTTGTTTTAATCTACAGTAGTTAAGGGACATAAAAATAGGAGTTATCTGCTTATATTGTACAAGTAAACACGAAATTAGAAAAAAGTTATATTTATTTACAAGGCAATCAAAATATCTATTTTTGTTCATTTATGTCAATGGAAAAAATAAATCCCTAAACAATCGACTCTTCAAGCATCTCTTGAAGAAGTTGGGAAAAATTCTGAACAGTAAAATCATACATCTATGTCTTCAGCACTCTGGTTCAGCAGTTAATTAAATACAACTGAAACAGGGAAGAAAACCACAGCATCTTGGCTTCTGTGCATTGTCCTGTTTTGTTGAGGTATCTCTGTCACAACTAATGCTATTTTAAATCATCTTCTGTATTGTGGATTTCAGAGAAGCAAAGAACTACAGCAAAGACCAGTATTCAGTCTAATCAGCTTAAGAAATACTATAATTTGAGCCTTCTCATGCATTTTGAAAAGGAGACTTGAAACGAGACTTTGAAAAGATCAGGATTTAGCACTACCAGCTTTTCTCCCTTAGTTAATATTTCAAGTATGTTGAACAATCCCAGTACTTCCTTCATATATACTGACTGACTTTCCACTTGTACTGAAAAGCTATACAGAAACAATTAAACAACTGCTAAGGAAGAAGAGTTTTTAAAATTCTGTATGTTTGCTGTTTGCTTAAAACTTTGTATGTTTTAGTAGAAACACAAAAATACTCTGACATGCACATGTATGTCAGCTACACACATACTCAGTGAGATGTCGATGGAGCAGAGGATTTTCTAATACACAACAGCCAATGCTCACACACGTGGCTTGCAGATGCCACCTCAGCCCTTCTCATTACATCCTGCAATGCAAGCCTGCCACTGCTGACCCTGAGAGACACATATTCATGAGAGTTAACAACAAAATTAATCATCAGACACAGATTTATAAATGGGTAAGATTAATGGAATCTTTTGTTTTCCATACATCCATTGTACCTAGGCACTGCTGGGTCAGATTCCCCTGCACTGCAGGGTAAATCTCTCCCTTCACTGTGACAAGTGGCACAATAAATGCCACACACTACAGTGGCCCAGCACACGCGTTACGGATCATGAGCCTTCGTGAAAGGCAGCTTATTCAGGTTTGTCACAGCTTAATCCTTGAGAAACAAAGCTCTATCAAGTACTGAATGCCCAAAATCCCCGTACTTCAAAAACTGACATAGAGAGGATCAAACACCCTTCCTAAAAATATCTCAGAATCCAAACACACTACAAAATTCTCATAAAATTTTCATATGCAGATGATGATGATGATGATGATGGTATGGACTTAAGGCTGAATAATTTACATCTGTAATTTAGGAAAACTTCAAAATAGCAAACAACAGGGGAATGGGAGAAGTGAATAAGTGATCTGACCAACTACTACTGCCTCTTGGTTTACAGCAGCACTCCAGGTAATGGAATGCTTTTTAAAGAGAGGGTAAAGAAATGGAAACATTATTCAGAAATGGCTATCTCAAAAGGAGGTGACACGAAAACAACCTACTATCTTTTCCAATTCAGACATCATATTAAAAAAAATATATATATAGTGAATAACAGGTGACTATTAATACCTCATTGGATAGCAGAGTTGCTAAAGGAAAAATTTTAGCATGGAGTACTGGAAGGGGAAATATCAGACTAAAAGAAGCCTTCTTTAACAATTTTGGTTAAGTCTGAGTCTCCCAATGTACCTAAACAAAACTTTAAAAATAAAACTTGGCTCAAAAGAATGTGAGCATTTGTGAGCTGTCTCCCATGAAGCTGAGACAGAGAAAGACAAAACACATGGGAAAAAAGAAACAAATCAGGGCAGGATTTCAGTGAAATGGGATGCAGATCAGTGTACCTAAGCACAAAGTCAGACTTCCATAAACACAAACTTTTAAGCACTGCCTCCAAATGAAGTGGTCGCACAATTCCCCACCCTCAGACATGTTATACCCACTGTGCCCCTTCCTTTCACCCAGCCTGAGAGCTCCCTGTGGTAGCAAAAGCATCTGTTTAGCTTCAGATTGAGGAATTAATTCACAAAAAAAGACTGCTGGGGGGAAAATAAAAAAGACTAACTGATCTCATGATTGAGTTCCTCATTCTGATGAACATGAAGGTTTCTGCTGACACAAGGAAAGAAACAATACAAGCATGGGAACAGGACAGGATGACATTTTTGGCAGCAGAAGGGGTGTGAAATCAGTGCCAACTGACTTGAATCCTTCAGCAGAAAGGACATCACCCACTGGAAACAAAAGGAAAAAGACCTGTGCCACCAGATCATGAGAAATCATGACAAATCAACCAATCTGTCACTGCTCTGAGAAAGATAAGACAACAGCAGTGAGACACACAAGACACTCATCTGCATACAAAGGATGATACAGACACTTGGTATGTGGCTAAACAATAAAGCACAGCTTCAGCTCTTCTACAGAAACTCACAAAAGTCATAAAATGTGTGGGCTTGAGGGTGCCTTGCTTTTTTATCCTGTACCCAAAGTCATGCATGATAATCCTTTAACTATTTAGAGACCATATATGTAAAAAAATTGTTCTGGTCACCTCTTTCCTTCTCTGAGACTGAAAAGTTATTAGCTCACTGTATTTCCTTCAGTTGTGTATCCCTTTAATGCAGCAACCTTTACACTGGTGTATATTTGTCATGCATAACCCTGTGCTGCTTGATTGCACAGAGGGTCCTGCATTTGAAACAACACCTACACAAAACACTTTTAAAAAAATACTTCTGTTGTGTGCCCAATTTCCCATTACCTTCAGTCAGGCATTACACACATTTGGTATCAGGGGACATTACCAGCCCTCAAACCCTTTTCCTAGCTGCACCACATTTGTTTCTCTCTACCCACCCTGCACCCAATCTGACACATTTTGACCATCTCAAGACCCAAATTCAGGTTACCATGACAATGCCCCCAGCATGGATGTTATTGCATCAGACTTGCCCATCAGCATTGGTGGCTGATCCCATTTATTTCATCAACCACCTCCTTCATTGCAAGACACACAATTCCCACAGTGGAGAAGATAACTCCAAAACCACTCCCAAAATGCTTCCAGCACAATATTCACCTCACAGCTTCCTTTGAGGCTCACATACCCACAACCTCAACACCTACTGGTGCTTGAAACACTGTATGTCTAATACAAACAAAAATCACTGAGCTTCTCTCCTTCTGGGTATTTATCTTATTAAACTGGGCTTTTCTCATGCTCAGGCCAACTCTAAATGAGCAGCTACCTCAGCAATGTGTGCTGAGAACTGTGCTTAACTTTCACTTGAAACAAGGATAACTTCAAGTGACCGGAGATTTTCCACCCTAGCTCTTGAAAGCTCAAATGGCCGAATCCTGGCAATGTTTGCTAAGGAATTGTACAGTTTCTCACGTGCAGAAAGTGAAGGAACCAAACACAATGCATCTCCTTCTGCTTCAGTTACCACTTCACAGCTTAATTGTGTACCAGGACCTCAGCAGGTCCTCCCTTACAGGACCTTACAGCCCCACATGCCCTTGAGCTCCAAAAGCATCTGCTACCCCGTCACAAACACTGCTCTGAGGAGCTGTCACAGCTAAGCATGATGAAAAGCATGTCTTGCCACATGTTTGCTAACAATGTGCATAAGAATCTGCCAGTAATGCGGCCACGTGAGCCTGCTTGTTGATGCCTATCCTTAGAACCTTAAAATCACTCAGGTTTTAAAAGATCAATGAGCCCAACCTTCTTGCAAGCTGTACCAGAAATGCTGCCATAACACACCAGCTAATGCCACTGTGTATCTATGCCTGTGGCAGCATGAAAACGCTTGGCAGGGAAGTCCACCTGTCTTTCCCTAGCAAGAACAGAAGAGAAATACCATGAGCAGTGATTCCAGCAGACTCCACCTAGAGATGTTGTTTATGACAGATGCGTATGTATGTATGCAAAGAAAATCATGTACTTGCCTGCAGTGCTCAGGAGAGCAGGATTCAAACCAGGGGAATGGCAAAGGAGGAATGTAGCTGTCAAGGGAAGGGAGTGCACAGCAGGCCGAAGAGTTTGATATATTTCCTCTTTCAACCAGCATGCCCATCAGGCAAGACCTCAGCCTACAAAAATATCCAGGCTCTGAATAGCAGGTCATGGAAAGAATTATTTTAACTCACAAGATGATATGAAAACATGTGAGAACAGGCCAGCCGCAAGACAAATAAAGCTGTACTGGAAGCCTCCAACACTGGAGCAAATTCCCCAGTTACCCCTGTAAAGAGTGAAAGTGCCTGTGCAGAGCTAAAATTAAGTTTGACCACACCATGAGATGCAAATGCTTGCTACATGGGCACCTGTGATCCAGAAGCAGGCTTTTTCCAGCTATTCTTCCTAAAGCACAGCCACCACCTTTGGCCTAATGAAATTGGTATGAGTGCACACAGGACCAGGACAAAAGCTATAAAGCTCTTTTTTCCAAACCTTATCTTATTAAAAAGAATTGGGGGATGTCTTAATTATTAAAGGTAAAAATTCCATCAAGTGATTTCACGCTAGCAGCATAGACATTAGCAAAAAATATGTAGTGAATGTCCCTAGTTACAAGAGATGAAACACCAGAAAAGATTTTCTGTGAGTCAAAGTGAATAGCATTCAATATTAATTGGAGAATAGCAGTGAAATTCCAGAAACACTAAAATTGTACAGTCAGCAAAACCAGGAAAATTGTCCATAATGAGTTTGATTCTGATTAATGTGATATTATGAATATAATTTTTAAGGTAAATTTCTTTAAATCTATTTTCCTACTCAAAGAATCATTGAGTAAAACATAGGCATGTCTCAACTTCTGCCATGTTAAAAACTCTTTTAACAGGCTTAAAATATTATATATTTAGTTCCTTTCAGGAAAGAAGCTTGAGAAGTGAGGGAGTTTTCTAAAATACCTATTTGAAAAACAATAAAGAGAAGAATCTGAATGAAAGCAGCTGATGACTGCAGCATGAGAGCTGGTTTCAGTCTGAGACTGAAAAGGCTTCTGCTGGTTTTAACATGCACCATCTGAAGCAGTCTCTCAACAGCTCCAGATTCCTGGCTTCAAGCTCTCCAACAAGCAAAGAAGCACCAGTCGCGGAGGGACTGGTCTCCTTGCACAGTCTCTACAACAAATACATTCACTATTTTGCAGGTGGGCTAGCACAGCTGCACGTCCTGGAATGTGGTGTAACTCACTATCTTCACCAGCAAGTAACGTTAGCAAAATTCAATTATTTTGAAACAAAAAAAACATGTTAAAAAAAACCAAAAAAACCCAAAGATGTTATCCAAAGGACACTGTAAAATTTCCTTGTTATATGGCTATTGACAAGGCACACTTTCTTGCAGCTGTCTGGTACTAGATGTTGTAGTTACACAAGGAGGTGCTTTAATGCTATTCTGAGATGGTGCTAGAATTTCATTCCAAGCTACACAAATAAGTTGTCAGCAGAGCAACAAATTTCCATAATTTTACCTCTGAAAAACAGGTTCCCAATCTACATATGCTACCCAAGCAAGCATGTAAGGGCTGAAAGTGATCGCTTCCCATGGCTGACAAACAAAACAGGGGAGGGCTGACAAACAAACACAGAAGAGGTGCATCTTCTTTACATATAAACAGAAATTTTAAGGGAAAAGAACTCCCAAAAACCACCAAAATAAGTAATACTCATAAAAGTACAGAAACAATCCAAGAATATATTTTCTGAATGTAGGCAGAGAAAAGGCCAGTTCCCCTAAAGATGCAGTACCCTATACTCAACTTTTAAAAAATTATCTCTATAGATGACACATTTCTATGCAAATCATCTAGAAATCTGATGTAGATTTCATTTTTTCCCCAGAAATTCCTAAACATCTTCATGATACCAGAATCATCTGGAAGTTTCATAGGAAAATGTTACATCAATTAAGCTTCATGCAAACGCTATCCGGTGTCACGTTAGCTAAGAACATCTCTTTTTGGAAATGAGACTCTTTCAGTTGCAAGTCATTCTAAGCAGGGAAAACTCACAAATATAATAAAATATTCCTTGAAACTTTTTACAGGGATGCACTGGGTTGGAGTCAAAGCCACTGAGGCTGTCACCTGGCACAGATACACAGCTACATCCACTGTTCTCACCCTACTAGTCTTTCCTAGAGGATTAAGCCCATGCATTGTTTTTCATAAAATTAGGCAAACTATCCCTGAAAAGAATACAGACTAAAAGCAAAATAATTTGTGACTTTCATTACAGGGCCTTCCCTTCTTCCTTTCTTTCTTTCTAGAACCAGCTATTGCCCATCTGTCATGTTCAGCCGCACACATTATTGACAGAGTTATGAGCAGGAAATATGGTCAAGTGCATGCAACAGAACCTAAACCAAAAATAGGGGAAAATGGATATAAGCTGGGAGTGTGCCCTTGCTGAAAGGCATCAAAAAGCATCAAAAGCAATGCAGCTAGAAGGTCCAGAGAGCTGACCCTGCCCTTCTACTCCCACCTGGAATGCTGCATCCAGCTCGGGGACCCCCGCATAAGAAGGATGTGAACCTGCTGAAGAAGGTCCAGAGGAGGCGACAAAGACGATCCAAGGACTGGAGCACCTCCCCTATGAAGACAGGATGAGAGGTGGGGTGTTCTTCCCAGAGAAGAAAAGGCTCTGGAGAAAACTTTTCTGAGTTTTCAACACTCAAAGCGGGATTAAAAGAAAGAAGAGGAAAGACTTTTTACTGGAGTCCATAGTGACCAGACAAGGGGTTTTCAGCTGAAAGGGGGTAGTTTTATACCAGACATAGAGAAGAAATATTTTACCACGAGGGTGAGGCCCACACTGCCCAGAGAAGTCGTGGATGCCTCATTCCTTTAAGTGTTTAAAGCCAGGCTGGAGGGGCTTTGAGCAACACTGCCCAGTGAAACATGTCCCTGATGACTGTGGGGACCAGGGCCAGGCCTGATCTACCTCTGAAGGTCCCTTCTAACCCAGGCCATTCTATGATTCTGAAAACATGGGAGCATATAGTCAAGGAAAAAAGGAGAATACCAGCATGCTGAAATTACACCAGGCATCTTGCAAGTAAATACAGGTGTAACGTTTGCTTAAAAAAATATTTAAAGATCTATGAATGAAAATGTAGGTCTGAATGTTTTGAGCTACCTTCTTCAGTCCAAGAGTAATACATTGAAAGAATGAGGGAATAATTAGATTCTGAGAAGAAATTTAGCTTGTGGTCCCAAGCACAAAAAAGTTTTCATCATAGTAGTTTCTGTATGTTATTCATACAGAGAACACTGTTCAGATGTACTACACTTACTTGATGTACATGTAACTACATGCAGCTGTTACAGAGAAATTTAGAGAAACCTGCCTGGATTTGTCACTCTGAAAAAAAAAAAAAGAAAAGAGATATGAATCGTAGGCAGAAAAACAACCTTGAAAGCACATGGCACCTAATGAATCAAATCAATAAATAAGCATTACAAATAGATGTCTGAGAAATATTTCTGTGCATAACAAAGTTTACCTTGGTATGAATTACCTCCTAACTGTAAAAAACCTGATGTTATGTAATACAACTATCTTGTATAATACTAACATTACCAGTTACTGAAATTTTCTCACCTGAATAATGGCAAAACACAAAAGAAATTACATTCTTCTCTTTGACAGTTTGGAAGGAAGCTTTATCCCAATAAAAACAATATGAACTCTTCCAATCATGTAAAGTAAAAGGAATTTAAAATGTCGCAGAGAGAAGTTTCCTCCAACAGATTCTTTTCAACTTGGCGTCAAAACAGACACCAATATCTGGAGCATATTTACCCTGGATCATCCAACCAGCTTTATAGTCACCAGCACTAATTGACTTACACACCTCCACCGTCAATAAGTGATCTTGTGTACTCAAAGAGGAACCTACATTCCTTTAGTGATGATTATATTTTACTGGGACATCTAGGACTGCCTTTATCTGACACTACTCAAGTATCTCCAGGCAGTTTTCAGGAGGAGAAGAGCATGGGAAAGAATTAAGTACAAGCTCTGCATAGAAGGAGCACATAAAAAGAGGAATGGTGAACTTTGCTAGTCATACTAAACATTCATACGTGCATGTATAGTGCCAAAGGTACTACAAGAAGAATGGGTGTAAAACTAATCTTTTTACTTCCTTTAGAGCACTCAAAGAAGAGAGTTCTAAGGGAGCAGGCAAGTTATTGACTGAAGTCTTTCCACAGCTTTTGAATTTCATCTTCTTATTTCACTAGCTTATGTTAGAGTAACTTCACTAATTCATCTTCTCACCTTCTCTCAGTAGTTAGACTAGACTGTAAAAATATTGTTGCTGTAACATTTTTTCTAAACTACGTGGACTTGTGAATCTCCTCAGGATTCCCATTTTAAGTAACAGAACTACTCTGTCAATGTCTGTTCATAGATAAAAACTAAATTATGCATAAATAACACAACTTGAAATAACTTAAAGGGAAGGGAAAAAAGATGTTATGGTTTTGAAGCACTTGACTGCCTTTTATTCCATTGAAGTAATCCTGCATTGAAAGTTTCAAGATTCAGATCCAAAATAGGAGTTAGTTTTGCTGTAAGTTGCCACACACTGAGCATTACAGAACAACTGCTGCACATTTGCGCAGACAGCTATTTCCCATTTCAACCTTACTGTACTCAGCCAAAATTTTCAGACACGGGAGCACAACCTTTGGGATACAGACACCTAAGTGCTGTGCTCCGCTGCATGCTTCCAGACTTCCACAGCTTGCTCTGAGGCCACCGATGGAGAATAGAGCAGAAAATGTTACAATGTGCTTTTCAACTGAGAAGTCTAGCAGGATGTAACAGTTTTTTCATGTTTTATTTTGGAGAAAGTCACTGTTTCTATAGTACTGTCTGTCAGTAAAGAGGGTTGAGAGAGGGATGGGGGCTGTCCAGAGCAGAGGATTTCCCAGCTCTGACTACTGAAGGGCCTCCGCTAGCAGGATGCACAGCTTTCCACAAGCAGCACTCACTCAAGAGCCTGAACACCATAATTAAAATATGGTCTTGTTTAAGGTATAAACAAGCTTAAGGCATGTTATTTTCAGGGTTACACTGCAGCAACGCTAAGCACCTTAACAAATTGCCTCCAAATTAGTCAGGCCCAGTAGTGCTGCCCTTGAGGGAACTTCAGTTGAATTCACCTGAGCAGAAGAAGAAATTGGGCAATGCCGACAGTTCTTCACACTGCCAGTGTGACACCAACTGTTTATTTGCCTCTGTAGCCAGCACAGCCCCGTGAGATCTGTGCCTGGTCACCCACCCACCACAGGGGACACACGCGCTCCTCTCGGGCTCCACACCACTGCTGGTGGCAGATGGCTTCTCAGGCAGGGAACCAGCCCCACTCTGGGGACACGCTTCCCGAGGCACCCGTGTGATGTGCCTGCCTCCCTGATGCCACCCCAGACGAGGCAGGATGCCCACAGCCAGCCAGGATGTCCACAGCCAGGATGCCCACAGCCAGCCAGGGTGCCCACAGCCAGTGTGCCCACAGCCAGGATGCCCACAGCCAGGGTGCCCACAGCCAGGGTGCCCACAGCCAGGATGCCCACAGCCAGCCAGGATGCCCACAGGCAGCACAGAGGTCACCCCAGCTGTGAGCTTCCTGTAATGGCACAGGTGGGTCTGAGAGCTTTTCTCAAGGCAAGAGGATGCCCCAAAGTGCTCTAGAGCTGGGAAGCCTTCCATGCATTTCGTTTTCACTGTGGTGCTCTCAGCTCATACCCTCCAAAAAAAAAAAATCCAGAAAAGTTTTAGTCCACTGATTCTACCACTGCCACAGAGCAAGCCCTTAGTTGACTGAGCACAGAAAAAAAGCTGCATGATCACATAGTTTCAGACTGTCATGCTGGGTATCTAAACTACTTCTCTTCTATGAAGAGCCTTTGACAAAGACCTCTCTTCTGCCTGGCACTGTTAAATGTTTTATTATTCAGCTTATGTTATTATGATGTTACTCAGTTTTTCATATTAAGAAAAATTAAAGCTATAAACACACTTTTTTTTTTCTCTTCAGTCTTTTGTTTTTCATCTCAAGGCATTCATTTAAGCTTCTCAGGGTTCTTCTAATCCTTATTCCAGTATTTGATTTGATCCAACTTCTGAATTTAATCCTCCTAGCTAATAATTTATTCCTTTGCCTATCTTTTAGTTGACACTCTTCTCCATTAATGTCTTTACTGCCATCAAGACTCAGAACACCAACTTTCAGATTGGTGCTGTAGCTATTCACTTTTTAAGCGACATTGTTTTAAGACAAAAAAAATTGAAATAAATCACAACTGCCTTTTTAGCTGTGGAATTCTGTACTACCTTTCTCACATACAGTTGTGAAGCTTAGAGATTATTAAATGCTACACGCTGCACTTAAGCCTGACTAGTAGAGGTCTGCTTTCCTATAATTTTAAACCTAAATTTTAAAGTCCACTGTAACCCCACACTCTCCTTCCCCAACCTCAGTCACATGCATATAAATTCTTGTGCTTGAGCAGAAAGCAAGGTTGGTTTTGTGACACGGCTTCCTGTGTGCAGAACAGCAGCACATGCCCTGGTTTAGGCACTTAGAGGCTTTATAGGTCTTAAATGCTGAAAATTTCCATCAGGTGGACCCAAACACTCAGAATTTTTTTTTCAATACACCTTCTTCTCTGATCACTGAAATTAAACACCTGGCTTGATATGTACAACTGGGTACTCCACGTAAAGCAGGATTTTTACACCAATACAGTTTGGGTGGGATTTTGTGGTTTTGGTTGGTTTTTTTTTTTTAAGGCCTTAAATTTTAAATCAAGTAATTAGAAAAATGAGTTTGCTGAAATGCTAAGAAACTTCTAAAAAACTACGGGTAACAATAAACAACTTGGACAAAGCCAATCTTAAAAAACTGGCAAACAACCAATGTTTAGGGATCGTGGCTGAGATGGACAGCAGTGTCCATGGGATGAAGTCAACAGCAAGGATCATGTCCTGAGCTTTCCATCTTTTGGGGCTGCCTTGAACATGCTTTCAGCAGATGGATCTTTCAGTAGTAATTCAGGCTCTCCATACTATCCAATGTAAGATCTGAAGCAGAAGAAATGTATAAACTTCTAATCACCTGAGATTACATTTGAACACCTCACAGGAATAAATATTTTATCACCTATCACTGACTTCCCATTCACTATTCCCCCAGTTATCTGCCTGGTATTAAAAACAAAACTGACATTTCAAGTGACTTTAAACCATCCACCTGCATACTCAAAACCACTTGTACAGCAAATACTGCTGGCAAACCTGCACAAAAGCATTTGGTTGCAATCAGCATACTTTCTGCATCACTGACCAGTGTGGTGTTTTGCAGACCAATACAACACAAATTCATTGTTGGGATTACATAGATTTTTCTACAATTCAGATGTTAATCGCATTTCTACTATCATTCAGCTCTACCTGTAAGTTCTAATAAACTTTCAAAAGCTCAAAATAAAACAAGATTTGAATATTTCTTTTTCTTTAATGTGAGAGTGATCTAATATACTGAAGTACTACAACTTAATGGAGAACAAAGTAAGTAAATATGCCTGGAAGTAATCAATTGAATTCAGAAAAGTAGCAGATAAGACCTTGATATGAAATGCATGGCAATACAAGGGTATCACACAAACAATTTCTAGAATGAGATCTTCAAACAAGATGAAATTCCATCCCTCAGTATGTTGTCAAATACATGACCAAAAAAAAAACTGGTCTGGCAGCTACACAAAACTATTAAGATTCCTACAGCACTGCTTATAGTAACAGATCTGTATTGTTTCATTATTTCATCAGAGAGGAGGCTAAAGCATCCTGTAATTTATACACAGTTAACTACAAAGAAAATAAAACTGAAGTCAAACAGAGAAAGACTTCCCCTCAGTGTGTTTCAATTATTCTGAAACCCCTGGAAATCACGGAAGATAGATTCACAGAGTGTTAAGGGGTGCAATGGACCTAAAGGATCAGGATGAGCTTTCCTATTCCCTGTTTCACTATAACATCCTAGCCATAATAAAACAAATAAACATAAAAGTTATCAACTATCTTCTTCTAACTTGACCTGCAAACTTTTGGACAGCCAAGCAAACTTCAAGGCTCTCACAACATGCTCAGATTTGTTTCTCTTGCTCTGTTCCTCTTGTCCTCCTTCCTGAATCTTTTGCAAAATGCTTCTACTTTTTAATCTCATAAAAAACATAACTAATTTTCACATGCCACTAAACCCCACTTATCTGCCTACAGAATCATTCCGGTCATGCCAAAAAGATAACAGAGCTGAAAGTTCTAGCAACACTATAAATAATCAGCTCTAGACTACTTGAGACACAGATTTTATGTCTGGAATCCCAAACACTACAAGCTACAGGCCCAACAGCAGCAAAATGTTTTTCTCCATATCAAAGACATAAAGGTTGTGAGGAAACAACAATGTTTCCTCACAAGAAGATTTTTTTTTTTTTTTAATAAAACAGTCCTGCAGTTAGTCATAAAGACAGTGCTATATATATCAGGATTAAACAAAATCTTAATATCAACAGTTACTGACAATAAAACAACAAGATGAGCTAGAATTTAAAAAAAATTGCTAAGCAGTTGTTCATTTTTGTTTCACCTTATAAAGTATAAAGTAAAAAGTTTATTTGAAGTGTACCAGATAAAATGCAGAATTTGTGTTCTGAATGGAGGAAGAAGGATGTGCAATAAGCTGAAGGCGGGCAAAGGTTCTTCCACAGAGACTGAAAATTACTTTAATACACTAAAGAAAATGGGTTAAGCATATATACAAAACAAGTAACCTTCTGCTGAGAAGTGGAAGGATATCATAAACAAACACATATCTTAATTATGAATACTCCAAACCAACTCAATAATCAGGGCTTAATTACAGGCCATTTAACCAGGCTTACCTTATCTATCTGTTTTATGCATGCACATACTTACCACTCAGAAAGAACCATCTGCAGCAGATGAGTCAGAAAGGCACAGCTACCTTCTAACACCAAACTAATATTTCTCTACATTCTGAAACCACAGTGTGTAAACACTCAAAAAAACCCCATCTACCAAATGTTTTGCAAAAGATAGGAGGTATGGTTTTGCTACTGATTTCATACTAGTTAACCATGATATACAAGAGATAGGTCTCAAATGCATTTAATATAAAATGGTGATGCTTTATTAATAGCAATTAACACAGCAGCAAATTCCTCTCTCTTCCCCAAGGCAAAGAAGCACTAAAATGTCCTTTGTAACTGTTAAAATAGCGCGACTTGTTGGTTTTGCAGGGCCAGGTTTTGGTACTGGGGGCTACAGGGGTGGCTGCTGTGAGGAGCTGCCAGCAGCTTCCCCAGGCCTGGCAGAGCCAGGGCCCACCGGCTCCAGGATGGATGTGCCAGGAGCCAAGGCTGGGCCAGCCAGGAATGATGGCAACGCCCCGGGGGTAACATATTTAGAAGGAGAAAAAAGTTACTGGGGGGATGAAAATGTGCCCAGCGAGGAGTGAGAACTTGTGAGAGAAACATCTTTGCAGACACCAAGGTCAGTGAGGAAGGAGGGCAGGAGATGATGCAGGTGCCGGAGCAGAGATTCCCCTGCAGCCGTGGAGGTAACAGGGATGCAGAGTTCCACCTGCACGTCGTGGAGAACCCCCAGTGGAGCTGGTGTGTGCAAGAAGGCTGTGAACCCATGGGAGGCCTGTGCTGGAACAGGCTCCCGGCAGGGACCCGCACAGCACTGGAGAAAGGAGCCCATGCTGGAGCAGGCTTCTGGGTAGGACCTGTGACCCTTTGGGGGAACAGGACTGACCCCATGGGAGAGTGACCACACTGCAGCATTTCATGTAGAACTGCTCCCTGCGGAATGGACTCAAGCTGGAGAAGTTCCTGGAGAACTGTCTCCTGTGGGAGGGACCCCACGCTGCAGCAGAGGAAGGCGGCAGAAACCCGCAATGAACCAGCCAAAAACTCCATCCCCCATCTATCTCCCTGCACTGCTGGGGAGAAGGGAGAGTTGGGAAGGAGGCACAGGTGGGGGGAAGGTGTTTTTAACACTTACTTCACTTCTCATTATCCTGTGATCCTGTTCGGTGGATGATCTCTCCTGCTCCTTATCTCAACCCTTGAACGTTTTGTTCTACTTTCTCTCCCTTTTGCAGTTACCAGGGTGAGTGATAGAGCGGCTCTGACGGGTGCCTGGCAGCCAGCCAAGGTCAGCCCACGACACACTGGAATGCTTTCAGCAAGTCAAGAGGTAGTTATTTACTTTGGACATGGCAATAAAAAAGCTGAATCATATTTTGGATCATTTCACTATTTATAGCTGCTGGGGATAAGCTTTCTGCTATACGGTGTACGATTTATGGATAAAAAGGATTTGTTGCAAACATCACTTTTCAAAATTGGAACACAGCAGAAGATTCATGGGCCCAGACATATCCTTTACTTTTATACTTTCCCATATAAAGCTTAACATTTTCAGTGCCCATGTCCATAAGAAACCAGTAGAGATTATTTTATCCCCATCCCATCAACAATATGCCAGTGATAGCAATGACCCACCTATGTCTCAGATTTCTGCAGAACTGGCAAAAGCAGGAAATTACGCTTTTATTTTTTTCAAAACTGAGCGAAAGCAGCAATATATTCAGGCTGGAAGTGCTAGTTTGCACATACACCCAACAGACTTCTGACAGAGACTGCTCCTCATCACCTGAAGCCTAATTTTTAATACCCTTTTTTTCAGAATTGTACAATTAACTTCCAGAACTTCACCCACCTGTACTTGCAGGTAAAGTTACTTCTTCAGATAAGTATAATATTCTTCAGTAATGCCAACATACTTTAGATAGCCCAGTACTATGCATCAAATTGGAAGTGGGCAGCACTGGAGTATGGGAATTGGGTTGAGTACAACTTACTTCAGCTAGAAGTTAAAGAGAAATTCCTCTTCATGGAATCACAGTGGTTACACACCCCATATTGCACAATCAGTAATTTAAATGTGGTAACTTTTTTTTTGATAAATTTCAATTTAGCATGTATTTGGATAAAATTATTGTCTCCTTCCTAAACACTTTTTACCTAACAGGCATGTTTGGGTGTTTTTTCTCATTGGATCACTTATTATTACTTAAAATGGCTTTCAAGACAACCAAATTACAACATTATCTGTGTGTCATATACATGCTGGAGAGGACAATCAGTCACAGGTAACTAATGGATTTTGTTTCCACCACCAGAGAGGTGTTCCAGCTTCAAAGTTCAAGAGACAAATACCTTAACAGATGAGACATGCAAGTATATGCTTCCTCTGCTTGCAGATTGTTTTTCTGCTTCTCGTTACCTAAAGTTTAATATAGTCTTTCCTTTTACAAGTAGAGGAATAACATGGACTATAGTTACATGTTTTTCTTCAGTTATTTACAGTGCACCCTCAATATAACTGTGCCCCAGTAACTTCTGCAGACAAAACACCAAACAAGAAAAAAATATATTGCTTGTAAAAATACTTGGTCAGCTGGAAATTCAGTTTATAAGTACCAAAGACAATAAAAGAAGCAAGCATGTAAAATCTTCAACTATAGAAGCCAGTACTGTTTAGAACAGTTTGCTTTGCTCTGCCATTTCCTGAATTCCTCTCAAGACCTCCCTAGCATGGGCACACTATTCAGACATGTTCCAGTAAGGCTCCAGTGCTACAGGAAAAATTAATCCATTAGCTGAGAACACCACACAATAAGACTTTTGCAACTGATCAGGTAATAAATATCAAACTGCTACAGCAAACGGAAGTTCCACCAGTCCATACTGGGGCCTCCAGACACAGGTCCAGGCCAGAGCAATTGCTCAATGGCAAGCACAGAGAGCCCAGCCCACAGCTCACGCACACACGCCTCCTTCAAATGGTTTAACAACCATCACCCAGGGCCAGATGTGCATCCAAATCACTGCCATTAGCCACAGCTGCACCCAGCCTAGTTTCCATGGGCCAGCACTACTGCACTCCCACCTTCCTCACTGCATGACTCCATAAGCTGGGAAAAAGTGCTGGGTTTTAATGTGTCCAGTTTTGCTGATCCCACTCTCCTCAGCATACAACTCATCAGTGCCAGCTAAGGGTATTATCATCAAAAGTCATGTAACACCTCTAAAGTCCTCGCAAGGTTTGCACAAGGACTGAGACATTTACTATCCATTATCTGTATTTCCAGATAAAAATGTGTTGAAATTAAGGAGCAGCTTTAACTCCTGTAATTTAAAAGCTATGCATTTTGTTTAGCGCACCATCTCACACACCGGCCTTGCTACAGAGATTCCAGGAACAACCACATTGAAATGAAGAAAGAAATAATGTTTTGGCTGGAAGTGACAGTGCCAACAATCAGCTCAGACAAGAGCACCTGAAACACACGATTAACAGCTTCTAACACAAATCCTGTATTCCACACTCTTCCCCTTCTTGAGACTTGTTAGAGATGCCAAGAAACGCCAAGTGCTGCCACTGCTCTGCAAATTACACACCTCAGTCTCAGAGCACAGAGCTCACTTCTCAGTGGGGCTGAGGTCAATCTCTAGGTTAAAAAAGGAAACTCTGGTTTGAGCAAAACATTGCTTGAGAAAGAGAATGCAAAACTGCCGTGTGAAACCTCTTATTCACATGCCTAACTGAAAAATGCCATCTTAACTTTCACTTGAACACAAATAACATTTACTCTGGGTCTTAGGATCTGATGACATTAGAGGCATAAGAGGAAAAAAAACCCATGCAATTTCAAGCCATACTCACTTTCAGTGATTCCAAAGCCAGTATAAAATAAAGAGGACTAGAATTTGCACTACATTACAGTTGAAGAATGTTGTAAACATTTTTATCACAAATAGAATTGACAACATGGCTGCTCATGGCTGTGAGTGGACGGACACAAAAAAAACCCCCAGACCAGACCAAAAAACTCCCCAAGTTACTTTGACTTGACTAAATCATAGCTCCTGGAGCACCACAGTTTGTCTATTGATAATCCAAACTAAAACAAGAGTGCTAGAATCTGTCAAGTTGAGATACGCATTACTGAAATTGTCTCGACACTTTTTCAAGGTATATTGTGCACAAAGAATACTTTCCCTGCTGGAAAATTCTTCCTATATACTTAATTTTCAGTAAAATTTTGTTTCGTTCACCAATTCAATCTGATTCACAAAATCAGACAAAAACAATTAAGAAATTTGTCAATGGGAGAAGATGAAAGTAGTTTAAATTATTAGCCCAATACAGGGAAAATATAAAAAAATCACAAGAAACCTACCTACAAAGGCAGTGGGAAAATAAAGACAAAAGTAAAAGTAGTACAGTACCATCTATTTGCCTCACGATTTATCTTAAGGATGTAGAAGCTGTAACCAAATTTACCTAGAACATGGTAAAAGCTGCTAGAATATAATAAATGCAAAAAAAAAACCAATGGAAAGGTACTGCCAACCTTTTAGATTAAGTAGGTAATTTTAAAGGATATATACAATGGTAAGATTATGACAAATACCATTTGGTGACCTTTTTTCCTTCTCATTTTTGTACTATTCATGTACAAGGATTAACAAAAAACACAAAGGTGAATTCTAGCCCAAAACCTCTATTATGAGGTAAACTCAAGAAAAACATCTGCAACTTGGAAGAAAATTAATCCTAAAACATAACTTATCTCAAACCAGCCACCATTTACATACCATAAATTGCTATTTCAGTAGTTCAGTGTTAGTTTTGTATAAAATTAAACTCTAAGGATGCATCATCTGCTTTAATGCTTATTAGGCATTTTACTGTCCATCACTTGGATGACTTGCCTTGTTATACCAAAATACGAAACTGACCAAAGTTGAGATTTGATTATCTGCTCACCTTTTTCAATCAACAAGTATTATTCTTTACCTAGCAGCAACTATTTAAAGAAAACTCAAAAGAGATAAATTAAGCCATGAAGCACGCTGAAATCTAGGTTTAGTCAGACTAGGCGAGTTACTATTTAACGGAAATGAGCGGCTTCCTGTTGTCAGGGCAAACAGCGAGCAGCTTCCATTGCAAGCTGCGGTATTTTGTGCTCCTGCAAAGACCTGCACCACAACTTCTATTTCAATAGTGTTCCAGGTGAAATTTGCTTTCAGGTGAAGCAGAGATACTAAATGTACTAGAACGTTTTAGTTCAAGTACTAAATGCAAACGTACTAGAACATTTCAGTTCCTTCTTCCTGCTTCTAAGCATGTTCCAAGTTCACAAAGTTTTGTCTTCCAAATACAGGGCTCGGACCTCTTTCCACCGCAACACTCCTCCCCTCCACACTTTTTTTTTTTTTGCCTCCATTGTCGATGCTCTTTCAAAGCAAATTTCCTATTTAGAGCTGACAAAAGATAAACAGAGTTGGCAGCAGTCAACCCTGGCAGTGAGCGTGAAAACGACAGCTGGGAGAAGTTTTGGCCAGGCTGCAATAACGTGAGTGGTTTCGCCGAGCAGTACGGCAAAGGAGAGTGACTGAAACAGGACACGAGCACAGAGGGGGAAGCATCACCTGGACCGTGTTTCGCTCTACCCGAGGTCAGGAAAGACTGCGAACATGTACCTCTAGAGACACACAGAGGTGTGGAAGGTCTGACCATTCAGGTTTCTAAAAAGGAAAAATGCACACTGAACTGCGATCTCGTTTATTTGATTAGCAGTACGTAAATAAGATACAACTACAGGCGGAACTTCAGGAATTTTGCTAGTAGTACTTCAAAGCCAAACTGGCGCGTCTCAGAAAAGTTTCTTTCACCACCACCGTGCAGACTTCACTGTATCACCACGCCTGCCTCTGCCTCAAGAGTACAGCTCAGTCCTGCGCGACCCGGCACAGGGGGACGCGGGGCAGCGCTCACTCCGAGGGAAAGCTGAAACATTTCTGGGAAAACAGCGAAAAGCTAGGCTAGGAGGAGCGGAGAGTTTCGGTATCGCAGAGCAGAGCAGCCTTCACCCAAGCACGTCGGCGGTGAGGAAACTCTCCCCGCGTGGTTCCGGGCAGCTCCCACCCGCAGCGCGGCGCCGGGACCCGCCGGGGCAGGAGGCGGCAGCGACCCGGCCCCAACCCCGGGGCCGCATTTCGCCCCCCGGGCTGAGCCCAGCGCTCCGCCGGGGCCGCCACCGGGCCCCAGCCCGCCCCGCCGCCGCTCTCGGCCGCGGCTGCTGAGGGCGCGCAGGGCAGAGGCCGGGGCCGCCTGGCGCGGCGGGACCGGGACGGGGCTGGGGATGGGGAAGGGGCCCGGGAAGGGGCCGGGGCCCCGCAGGGCGGCACTCACTGTGTGCGCGGCGCGGCGGCAGCGGCGGTGCCGAGCGGAGCGGGCGCGGCGGCGGCTCAGGGCTCGGAGCTGAGGGCTGGGGGCTCCCGCCGGGACCGGGGCGGGGCCGCTGCCAGCCCAGCCCTGCCCTGCCCTGCGCTCGCTCCGGGCCGGGGCGGGGCCCATCGAGCCCCGCCTCGCCCCTCGCACCGGCGGCAGCCGCCAAACCCTGCACGCAGTCGTCGGTAGGCACCGAGCTGCATGCAGAGGCGGTTTAAACTTTGGCAGCAGCTGTCTGAGAGCCTGAGGAGACGCATGCTCTGCTCATACCCACTGTCGTGTGACTCGCGCAGGGGCTCCTAGGAGTTAAAGAACAAGCCTTGAACACTATTACGGCCAGAGAGGAGGGGCATTCGTGCCAGGAAGGTGCTAATTCGAGGCCTGGCAGGGGCAAGATCAGGTTAGCAGAACCCGGTCCGTTCATCTCCCGGGAGAGACTTTGGAAGCAGCAGCTTACACACCTCTCGACGAAGAGGAGCATCCCAAGTTACAGGACAGACGGCCTTTGCAACCACCAAGAGCCTCCAGAGTTCCCGCTGTGGCTACCAGGAGCCTGGGCTGTATAAAGGCAATACTGCTTATTCTGCTTAATGAGCCAGGGGGTGATTAACAAAGCTGGGAAAGAAGGATGTACCACTGAGTAGTAGTACTAAAAAGTGCCAGATTCACGCACCACAAGGAGATCAGGCAGAGCTCCCAAGATAAAGAAGATGCCAATAAATCCAATTGAGCAACCGTGCTACAATCATCTTAATTAGATAAGAGGTAACGCCGGTGGGGGAGACTGCAACAAGGTCATAGCCCTCGGATCCAAGAAATCCACTGACTCAAAATAGAGAAAGAACTAATTAGACTAGGAAATAATGGAATCACTAACCAATACAAGGTTAGTGTATTGGTACTGACTAGAGAACTATGCACCTTGCAGCCAATATGCATGGATTCCTTTGTTTGCTAAAACACATAGTGAAAAATCTTCATAATCAGTTTTGTCTTGTGTACCCAGCACCCCTTCCTGCACAGAACTTTCTAAAAGAAGGATGAATTAGGTCCCCCCAGCACACCACTGAGAAGCCCAGGATGAAAACGGAGCAACAGGACACCGCTGGATCGGTCAGTGGCGACTGTCTTCTACTGGCATTCTCTTTCTCTTTCTCCTACACACTAAAAGCTACAAATGAAGTCATTATTGTTGAACTGACATTTTGTCTCGTTTGCTCCTTAATTTGGGCATCTCTCACTCATCAGATCATAACAGGTGTATTCATACTTGTACCTCTGATAGAGACGACAACAGAGGTGGATGAAGCTCCCCAAGACCGACACAGGTTTTCAAGCTTAAATGAAACAGAAAAGGGGATTCAAAAGTTAAGTTGTGGCAGACAACAGAAAGTGCCATTACTACATCAGCCTCATTACACTGCACAATAATTTGTTTTGCCCAATTCTGTTACTTATATATTAAAAAAAAAAACCACAAAAACAAACCCCCAGCAACCCGTCCCCCTCCCAAACACCAAAAAGTCAGAACAAGGAAAGATAAAGCATGACACGATAAGACATTTAAAAAAAAAAAAATCATGCATATTTTAGAGCTAGATACGGGAGGAATAAGAAACACTACAAAACTTGGTAAATCAGTTTCTTTATTTTATAGAAAGTAATTTGATCAGTGTGCTGAACCTGCCATTAGCGATGGTTTTGCTATTTTTAGTAAAAATAAACATTTGAAAATAATTACCTTGGAGAATATATAATCTCCAAGCTTATTTCCCCTTAATCACTGTTGCTTTTTTCATAACTATTGCATCTAATCTAACATTGGGTGCTCTTAATAGGAAGGGGGTACCTAGAGTAGGATATCTCCATAGTTTATTTCCTGCAACTGGTTCTGAGGTTCCTAAAATGCAGGAGAACATCTACGACCTCACCCTGCACCACCCTGGCATGGTACAAAATCTGCATCTCTTCTACCTTTCTCCATCAACATCCTGCAACATCAGCTGTCAGCTGAGAATTCGGTGGTGTAAAGTCCCACAGCAAGCCAGTTTAAGTACCTAGATGGCCAGAGTTCTAACTTTCACAAGTTGCTGAAGTAATCATGAAGAACTTGGATCGTGTGTCTAAGGTAAGGGAATCAGCAACACAAGAATGACACACTCTGACAGCATCATGTACTGCTACAAAGACAAACACAAGTCACAGCTTCCACTCTATGACATTTAAAAGGGACATTATCAACTACAAGCTAAATTAATTTGTCTGGACAAAAAAAGTATTATTGATTAAGCACTGGCAAAAGCAAATTTTATGTTCAATTTGTGCACATGGCTACTGTAAGCACTGGGACCTCTGTAGGCACTAGTACCCTTAAGTTTGAGTAACTTGCATAGCAACAGGGAAAAAGAATTAATTGCTGGAGGACAAAAGTCAGTGAAAGTTAAGGGCAACAGCCAGAGGGTTCCGAGTTCAGTTGTTCTCCAATGACTAGATTCAAAGTTGAGAGTGTCCCTTTAAAAGTTTCATATACAACAGAATTTAACTCATTTTAATCCATCATTACAAGAAAGCTACTGATAATTCATCTTACAATAGTTAAACAGCAATGACCAATATGCAACTGAACAACTGATTTGTAAATGAAATAGCAGCAACATGGAACTCTAGAAGGTTGAGTTTCTGCAGGATTTATTGGAAAGATTATAAAGGTGTGGCAAATACATTGTGATTTTACATAATTTAGTTTCAAGAATAGCTTATGGTAACTATAAACATTATTGAAAATGCCTGGTCAAGGTCAGTACTTTTCTGGTATAAGCATGTAAGTTTGCCAGGATTTTTCAAAGTGCAGCTTTACTCAGAAAAATGACAACATTGTATGTCTTGGCAAATTGCATTTAAAATCTGCTCAGTTTGCAGATGGTAAGACAGCTTTTTGTGATTGCCAGTACAACAGATTTGAGCTTGAAGTATTAAAGCTAATGAGATATAAATATTTAAGGACAAAACATCAAGGACATAATTATATAATACTGCCATGATTTTTGCACATGTAACTTCGTTAGTTCAGTGGGTGTATAAAACTGACGCATGTATATAAAGCAGCCACAAAGTCATGACGGTTTCAGCTGATTCTAAAGCAGTGTGCTGCTGTTTATCCCACTGTTTTCCTTCTTCCACAAGAATGAAGAATAGTAGAAACTCAGCCACTGAGCAGATAACTCATACTCACTGGGCAAGTCTATTTTGTAAGGTGGTGTCACTTTTAGTCACTTTTCTGGTCCATCACTGTACTTAAACTGCTTTGAAATCACATTCAATTTCATTCTCTAAGCGTTAAGGAAGAACAATTACAACTGAATCACTGAACAGCTGTACCAGTTTGAAATGCTGTCACATGTTTCTTCATGGCAAAACATTCACATTCTTTTTATTGCACAATTTGAAAATTCAGGTTATGTGCATAAAAACCTTCATAGTGTTTGCACTGCAACTTGCGAAACACACATTTAAAATGACCTTAATACATTTTACAAAATCTTTTTAAACAACTTTATATTCTTAAGATAAAAGCATCCTGAGAATGTTACATAGTTCATTATACAAGCCCTTCATTTCTGCTATGCTTTATTTATCCCCATAGTTCCTAATTTGACAGGTTTATTTTACAGTTAATATCTTGGTGCTATATTTCACAAAATATCTTTTAGCAAAAAGTACACCATTGGCATTCAAGTAATCCAGCCTCACATCTAATTTACAAATTAAACCTTTGTCAAACTCTCAAGTAAAGAAAAGTAAACCAAAATACATACAGAAACAGTTTAGCTGACTAAAAAAAAAAAAAAAGTAAAGGCCTTGTGCATTAAAAATTTGGTCAAACATTTAAGTTATGCAGTCTAATATTTTGGCAAAAAAAACCCCTCTACATCTATCCTTCTCAGTTTGTTTTCTTTCATCTGACACCAGATGTAAACATAAACATCAAGAAAGAAAGACTGACAGTGTAGAAGTAATTTGCTGTTGAACTACTTTTTCCTTTTTTAAAGTACTAAGGAAAAACAGACAAACAAGAATGTAAGTGCTAAGAATGGACTATCTTTGGGCTAAATAAAAGTCTTACTGGAAAAAAATGTAAAAATAAATTAGGTTGGGTTTTTCTTTTATTTCCTCTACAGATATCTAAATAAATAGTCTTTCAAGAAATTCTAGTGCCATATCCTAAAGCACTATCTTCCTGTGTATTTTTGATCAAGTCTAAGGCTTCACACATAATCTTGGCTATTTTACTAGGAAGATATCCATTCATATTTACATTTTATTTTTTGTAAAGGGAGTGTTCAGGGTTAAAAATATATTTCTTTTTAAAAGGTCAGCCTGCCACCCTGATGGCAGTGATTCAAGCTATAGAACAGAAGACAAGTTACAGAACATCCTTCAGTTTCTTATACTCTAGATGAGAGGAAGGAGATCAGGCAAGTTAGAGAGGTAAACAGCCTGGATTTCAGGAATGGAGAGAAAAAGTGGCTCCTTATATGAATGTCTGCATGACCAGGACTATTCACTCCTGGAAACTTTGTTTCTCTTCTGCACATAGGTATACATTTTTATTGTTGGCTAACTAAACAATTGAGAAGAGAGACAGTTATGGTTGCCACAGTGAAAAAACATTATCTAAGGTTTCCATCAGGACTGACATGCTTTACAAGGTGGCAAGGTGTTGAATATAAGCACAGGTCATGCCCAGATGGTACACTCCAGGTGAGAGTGTAATTATCTCAAAAGAAAGAGTAAACCACTTCAGTAACATCTTCATAAATTATAACTATGTAATTTGGAGTCATATTTAGCTTTCTTTTTAGGCAATGATCAAAATCTGAAGGACCTTTTAATCTTTAAGGCATTAGTGCATCAGGGACTAAAAGCTCCAGGTAATTAATAAATAGGAGGTTGGGGGCAGAAGGAGAGAAAGGAAAAAACCCAAAACATCTTTGTATCACAAGCTATCATTGTGCATCTCCTTTGTTGGTTAGCTCCAGGAAAAATATTTTCAAAGACAGCAGAAGGGGAATGTTATTCACTATTCTGAGAAAAACATTAGATCATAAATTTCACATCATTTTTTAACGCATCCTTTAAAGGGCTAAATCTATCAGGCAAGATTCTCATCTTTACTGTTCCGTCAGCACCACAGGAGAATATGTGATTTGCTGGTCCTGTTTCAATTTGCATGACTCCTGTCCCAATGTTTCTGAAGAGAGACTGTCGAGCATGCTCATTGATGAAAGTGTGAAGAAGATTAAATGCAGACAGACTCCATACCTGGAAAAGCATCAAAACATCAATCTCTTATAAGGAAAATCACCATGATCTTAAAATTGTCAACAGTGAATTGTGCAGGAATTGCACTACATTTTAGAACGTAGAAATATTTTGCATTTACTTTTCTGACACTAACAGTAAGAGAAGAATATGTAGCAATCTGTAATGACACATTTATAGAATACTAGTACTCATTTACTATAATAAGCAATATAGAGAGACACTAAGGTTATCACTAATTAAAAGGAGGACTGCATTAAGAAGAGGTTAAGGCTGACATTTCCTAATTAAATTCAGAAATGTGAAAGTCAGAGTAAAGAACAAATGTAGTACATATGATATCTGACTGTTCCACACTTGCACAGGATTTTTTCTGAATGTACACCGCACCTCTGCTCCCTCTCCCTCATTAATACCTTTATGTTGCCCTCAGCAGATCCTGTGACAAAATACTCTTCTGTAGGATCAACAGCAATTGCTTTGACTGGAGAATCATGACTCTGGAGTAACTGTTGCTGCTGCTTTAGGCGAAGATCAATTACACAGGTAAAGCCTTTTCTGCCTCCAGATATCAACAGCTGGTGTTTTGGAGCATATGCTAGCACAGTTGCTCCACTATCATGACAGATAAAAGCTGAAAGCCAAAGGAAAGTAATTCAAATAAAACACTGTACTAACTTGCATTTTCCATCAAACCCTAATAGTTCAAGACAGTAGCAACAGTGACTTTGATGCTGCAATCCAGCTGACCACAACCAGCCCACTTATTGCAGTACCAATATACATGTTCCCCGCAGACATTCTGAAGCTAAAAAAAAAACCTTCAAAATCTCTCAAATTAAACAGTTAAAATCTGTATAAACAAAATTTTTTTTATTTCCCTGTGTAATCAAAACTATTAATCCTTGACCACAAACAGATTATTTTAATAATATTCTAATAAAGTAACAGATTTGTTATTTTAAGCAATATAATTTGGTTTTTTAAGTCATATATGCCCATTTTTAAAGTCATATAGTTTCTAAACTACTTGCACAAATATCTTGCAAGTTTCCACTGGTCATTTAACTGCTAATTTGCTGCTTCTTACATTTATTTGGTTCTGTCTACTCCCCTAAATGAGTGGGGAAAGTGAATGAAAATTACACTTATCACAACACAGCTTGGTATGCTGTACTTGTAGTTCAAAGGTCCTATGAATTTACATTTAGAAATTTCATGTCTCTCACATATACTTAGGCATTCACCATACTTTAAGTACAACGAGTTCACAACTCTCTGATCTCAATTCTGTATTTCAGATACTGAAATGCATTTCTTGTATTATTTGCAACAAAGTATTAGTAATAATACTTTGCAATATTATTACATAAATAAACTACTAAACAGGGCTAAATAAAACTAATGAAACAAGGTTAAATACTTTTTGCACCCCCAAAATCCAATTTAGAGGAATAACTGATCTGGAGCAGAAGCTGCCCAGAGCCTTTTAAAAAAAGAACAGCAATGTCTGGCTTGTACTTGTGATACAAGGACAGAAGGCATGCAAAGGAAGGTGCTCATGTCCATGAAACCAATCACGCATATGCACACCAAGCAATTTCTCAAGAATCTGGGTTTATACTCCCACTGGTGCACTCACACAGAACAATGAAAGATGTTTTACTGCCACTTCCCACAGTAACTCTTCCATAAAGATAGACTCACATATACACTTTTTTATACTCTGTTTAAACAGTTTGGTTGTCGTAGTTTACTTACCATGCACCAAGCTGTTTGCAGGAGAAACCAGAGTATCCCAAAGACAAATATTTCTGTAGAAAAAAACCCATAATTCAGCAACAAATATTCAGAGGTATTTTGGACTCTTGAAAAGTCATCTGTACCTTAAAAGGGTTTGTTCAGGCATAAAGCACTGTAAGCAGACTCTCAATGATGATGTCTGAGCAGACCCTAAATTACTTCCACAGTTTATCATATGCTGCAAGAACATGCCTTCTACGCAATTATTCTACAACTGGCTATTTCCATAAACCATTTATGTTAACAGTCTTCTGTAGCTTAATTCACAGGAATGTTAGCAGGTTTTGGTATTTTTTGATCAATACTTAGTTATGAAAACAAATGAGAAATTGAGAGCTATGCAAATTCCCTAGAGCTATGCAAATTCCCTAGAGCTATAAAAATAATTTATGACAGGTTCATGTGCATAGAACAGAATAGTTCAGCTGGAAGGGGCCTAGAAGAATCATGCAATTGCTCACCTGACACTTTCAGAGCTGACCAGAAGTTCAAGCATGTCATTAAGGGCACTGTCCAAACGCCTCAAACTCCGACAGGCTTTGGGGACTGACCTCAAGGAAGCCTGTTCCAATGTCTGAACCTCTTGGCAATAAAACGTTTCTTGATGCCCAGTCTCATGCAAGACCTCCCCTGGCACAGCTTTAAACCATTCCCACACACCCCTCACTGGATTCCCGGCCAAATCGCTCAGGACCTCCTTTCTACTTCTCTTCCTCACAGAGAACATGAGCAGGACATTTGTGCTTCCCCATGAAACCTCCCTTAACAAGCACATGAATTTAGCTGCAAACATTGCTTCTCTCTACTGCCAAGAAAGAAATCAAGCAGAAGTACTCTTAAACTGCTTAAGAAGAATCATAAAAAAAAAACCAAAGTGGGGGAAAGGAGAGAGAATATGGCATCACTTCACTTTTATGAATTATCACAATAGATCTTACCTATTGTCAGAAGAAAATCCTGCAGTAGCTATCAACGATGATGAACTGATGAAAACAAAGTCATTGGCTGTTTTGTTATGACACTGCCATGTCTGAAAAATTGCAGTTAGAAATTTTTAATTAAAAAGGAATTATTTTGTGCAAGCAGGCAATATTAATATTAAAAAGAAGAAAAGGTGTTTCATAAGAAATTTAAAAAACATAGGATACAAAGGTACTGGTATGCCTTGTAAGACTCTTAGTTTTTTATGGAAATATACTCTGCAGCCCTATGTAACTGTCCATTAACTGACAAGTGACAATTATTGACAAGTCTAAATTAACATTAAAGTTATTTCAGACCTCATGTTACATTTTCCACTCTCCACTTAACAAGTGTAATCAGAGTGTAAGAACCTGTCATAAAATACGTAACTTAAATCTTTATTAATACCAGTTAACAACCCAATGCTTGCCCTCTCCTAGCCATTCTGAAGGGAGAAAGAAGTTAGGGAATACAATGCAACTTTATGGAAACTAATTTATTATTCTGCTTACCAAATATGGCTTAGGTGAAGTTCCAGTAAGTGGACAACATTTCCAATTTGTCTGATATAAACTTATATATCCATCAGCATCAACAATTCCAAACTGAAAGAAAGTACACAGTAATAGTAAATACATAAGTATGTTTTGCGGAGAAAATATCCACAATTTTGAGAAGATACTTTAAATTAGAAGCATGTGATGTTTCTGCTAATTTGCAGTTATAGTGGAGGAGGGGAGAAGAGAAAGCATACAGAAGCATTTTGTCAGTTACCTTATTTCCTTGGTAATTGAACCGCATTCGAGTTACCCGTGAGTTGCCACCAGATCGAAAACATGTGATCTGCTGTGCATGACCCCATTCAAACATTCTCACACTTCCATCCTGAGCACCCGTCAGGTCTGCAACAGAAAATATTTACTTGACCTTTCGCAAGAGTTGCATCTTTTATAATTTCAAGAAAACTCACACTATCTCAAAATAACTAGTGCAAAAATTATGCCATAGTGTCTGTCTTGGTGTAGGAGCAGGACGTACCACTGCAACTCAAAGTCGTGTTACTCATTATTGGACGATGATTTGTATTTAAAAGCTCATGAAATAGGAAGCTATTTATATTTACTGGAGATAATAACACATTTTTGCTACTATCTTTCATTGTAGTCACAAATAAGAGAGAAATACAGTACTTTTTGCTGTTTCTTAAGGCTATTCTACATCTCCCAATATTGTTTTTAAAATGAAAAATAGTTTCAGTAAGTATGGCCTATAAAGAAGTTTCAAAACATATAATAGATTGTTGTGCTAGTACAAAATAGCAACACACTAAAAACAGATTACTAAGAAATATATCATCTTTCTGGTTTTTATAAGAACCTGAACTCACAATATGGCAGTGTTGGATGAGAAGCCATTCTTCTGACATTATTAATAGCTTTCTTGAGCATCTGTTCAACATAAAAAAATAGAAAAAAATTAAACAGTATTACTGAACAAAAAGCTATGAAACTAAAGAATAATTAGTGATTGCAGAGAGTTGTTTCCTACCAAAACTCCTACGAAAACAAGTACTGGGTTTAGAGATTCAGCAGTCTGTGTCTTCCAAGACTAGTGTAGATGTTAGCACTTTTGCAGCTTTATACATCTAGATAATTTTTAAACTTTTGCTTCAGAAATGTATGGATCCAAATAAAAACACTCCTTAGACTGCAGTCTTACCTCTTTTCTTGCCAATTCCTTTCTGATTCCATTAAATTTATTGGAATATTCCTGAATATTGTAAGATAAGCAAGAGAAAGGCAGAAGCATGTAAAGAAAGAGGTAAACAAACTTTAACAGAAGTAAAAAATAGGAAGGAATATATCTATTTTCAAGTCTAGCTAACTTATTGCCATTGATTGAAAAGCGGCTACTTGTGACCATCCAGAACAAGCAATATACCATGTAACTGGTATAAAATAAGTAAATAAATTTAAAAAAAATTCTTCAAATGTATTCATAATTTTGCAAACACAGATCCAATGAATTTTCAGTAGCATGCTTGCTCCTAAATTCCAAAACTGGCTTTGAGCCAGGCGTATCACTCAGATCTTTGTTTTCTCTCATTTTATTAATTCCAACTGGGAAGAACTCAATGTGCAAAGAGGATTGGAGACATTAGAGAATAACATTTAACCCCCAGGTATTAAAATTATATATTCAACACAAAAAGGAAAAAAAGAGTAAAGAATTTTTAATCATGGAAATACATCTGTGCATGTGTTGTCTCTTCCCTTCTTTTCTTTCTATTAATGTATGTTAAAGTTTTCATTCTTTTACTCCCCAACAGCTCTCAGAAGTATCTGACTTCTTTGAGGACCCTCTTCCCTCAGAGAATTGTTGGATTTGGTTTGCTTTTACATGTATTATTTACCTCAACATTTGAGAAGGGCAAAGTAGATATTTGTGGCAGGTGCTAACTTCAAATGAGAACACATACGAAATTTTGCAGCCAGGGCACTTATATTCAACACAGCAGCTTATCACTTACCACCCACCAACAGCAAGCTGGCACTGAACCACTTTCAGTGGAAAAGACATTTAACATCTTTGAATCCAACTGTGGATTGAAACTGCTGTAATCTTGTACAGTACTTTAACATTGCTTTGTCATGGGGCAGTAGATAGCGATGAGATATTTCAATTATGCTGTTCTCCCCTGGCCTCCAATTATATCAGGGGGTCAACTGGAAGGAGGCAGGAATTACAAACTTTCATGTGCTTTATAATCCTAAATATGATCTAAATATGATCAATAGAGTTTAAAAGAAATAGCTTCTAAATTATCAGTTTGCAAACAAAAAGAGGAAAAATACTGAAAAGGGAAATAATTTACTTTCTTGTATAATTTCGCTGGGTTTGTATTTGTGGAATAACCACAATCCTCTTAATTACATTTTGGAAGCAGATTTAGATCTTTCAATTCTCAAAGTTTTACCACTGTTGAAAGAAAGCCTTGTGCCCCTCAGCTCATTCCAAAACACTTTCTAAAGATAAAATATATGATCTTGAAATATATATGTCACTTTCTTTTTCTCTAAGTACTTTAAATATCAAGGAAAAAGCAAAATAGTTTGGTAAAGTTATATATACATTTCAAAATTCAGGACAACAGAGAATAATATTCTTCAAACACTTACAGAGTGGTATGTGCACTTATAATTGCAATACTTTGCTCTCTAAACTCACAGCTTATCTTCTGAATGTAAATGGAAGAACAATTCATGTCCACTCTATTTCTTCACTAAAATGAAGGGCTGTATTGAGTTTTACAGCAACTAACTTTTACCCAGAAGCTAATGGAAGTCATCTTCCTCCATTCAACAGACAAGCATGCATCATGATCCCCTAACCCCTGCTGGATTATGCTTTGGAAAAATGCAAATTTACAGAAATGTGCCTTTGAAGGGCTACACTAACAGAACTCTTTGGTACAGTTTCTCCAATTTAGAAGTACAATTATGAAATGCAAATACTTCCATTGGTAATGTAACTGACATTTGACACTGCTAGCCCTCAGTTTGCCCTCAGAACAGCTGATGGCTAGAACACTGATTGCTTTGCTGGACAGTTGGGTGATTTGTGTCTTGAGTACATTAAGACTCAAAAATAAAAATGCGCTTAAACTCCATCTCACCCATTGTTAAACTGTAAAATATTGGTGTCAGTCACACTGAATTGTATGACAAGCTGTTAGTAACACTCCCTGAGTTTCAGAGTTGTAGGAACATACTATTCCCTTCAGTACTCTCTCACAAACACCTCCTATAAGACCTGTGTAAACAAACTGTGCTGAAGTGTCTGACCCTCCTTACTTCCTTGTATGAGCTGTGTAAACAGGGAACAGTGAGGAGTGTCAGAAAAACTTTACAGCTAATAAAATTTTAACTCCCTGAGTGTCCCTTGCTGATGAAAGTGAAGCAAAGACAATAAGATTGGACAGCCAGTAATTGTACAAAACAATGGGCTACAACTACTAAATGGGCTGCACATTATGGAAAAGCAAAGATGAGGTCAAGAATCAGCAGTATCTGAAGGAACAAAGTAGAAAACAGTAGCAAAAGAAAGGTCTTAGTGAAGTTGCTTTTCTTCCAGGTTCCAGTTCTTCCACAGCATCACTATTTCCTCCCTGATGTTCCTATTTTTTCCTTCATTTACTTTGTCCTTCATTAGGTACCTCTGTCTTCCTTCCCTATTGGGCAGGTGCTGTTCTATTCTGTAGTGGGTTGTTGGCCACAGTCAAACCATACGCCAGACAAAATTTAGGTCCAAAGTTTAACAGCAAAAGCGTTCAACACGAGCATAGCCAAATATATTTAGGAAGAAAGTTTTACAGCATGCAAAATAAAAGGCCATGTAAATACCATTTACATTAATATATTACACAATTAAGGTTGAGAAATACAGGAACACAAAGCTTCTGTACGTATATATATATTTAAAAAATGAAAGTGACAGGAGAAAGTGGCAAAGGCATTAAAAGAATACTTGCACAAGAGACCCGATTGAAATAGCAGAGCTGCAACACTGCCACCTAGGATCAGTAGTTCCTAAAGCGAGGGCAGAGGTGTAGGTACTGGCACAATACCCACTTCTATATGTGGAAAACATTATCAATCTTATTTTGCTTATTCCTTATTTACTTCTCCTATTCATCAGCTATTTGCAAGTCAACAACAATATTAATTAACATATGGTTACTTAATTTTGCCACCAGTTACAACTTGCTTTTAATTGTTAAATGACACCAAGTACAGCCAAGTCTGAAGACTTAACATGTTCGGTTAGTTAGGAAAATTCCACTTTCTGCACCCTATGTGCAGAAGGACCGAGATACTGGTGTCTTGTATGACCATTTCAGCTCCCTTAGGTGTCTCCAAATAGGCATCTCTCAGCCAGCTAATCAACAGATCTCCATCTATGCTCCACAGGAACTAAGATAAGAATGTCAATGGCCAGGCTATAATTGTCATTTGATCTGAATTAAATCTAACTTAATAGCCCTTTGCTCAGGGCCAAGCTTCATTCCAGACACAAGATCTCTTTCTGAAGCTCAGAATGAAGCTGAAGTTTATGCTTTAAATACAAGCCACCACAAATTTCATAGAAACATTTCTACCCAATCCTTATGAATTTATGTTCCGAAACCTGCTAAATATATGCTTTTTAAATAGACCATTCAGCTTCAAGTCATTAAAGAAGAATTTATAGTCTAACTTCTTACCTAAATCCTTATTCTGTGCTTTTAGATGATGCTTTTAAAAAAAGCATGTATGAAAGCTTTGCTCGTTTAGTTGTCCCTTAAATTCTGTGCAGTATTTTAACCTATTAAGTGAATTGTTACCAAAAACATCCAGCTTGCCTGGATTTACGACAGAAAGGTTTTATAACAGAAAGGTTATATTTACTTATATAAAGGTTGTATATATTTAAGTTATATTTATATTTGTATTCTACTACAAAATATAACAAGTAAGACTGAACAGATAAAAGGAAAGAAGTAGACAGAATACAAAAAGCTAATCTTTGACAAGTGACTTACCACAGATGCACCCCTGCCAGTTTGTGTACTACCAAGCCAAGGCATATTGATAGGTGTGCCAGGATTACTGTGAGTATAAGGAGTGCTTCCCTGAACATTTACCAGATCATCACGAGCGTGTATAACAAGGAAATCATCAGCCCTAGAGATGAAAACATTTCAAATTAAGATTCTGAACAGCAACAGTAAATACCATGTTTTGTTACTCTGATTTAAGCACACTCAAGTGGGATACTGAAAACAAAGAACCTATACCCTTTATTTTCTATTTCCATATCATCATCAACCCAGGTGTAGATTTGCGTAGCTAAAATTGCAGAAACATCCAATTCTTGAATATCATGACTTGATGCTATTGCAATGCAGTTCCGATTTGCCTGCAAAAAAAAAAAAGAAACACATGCAGAAAGACAGACGAAACCTCAAAAATGGACTTATTTTTTTCTGATTATGGCACTGTTGCTCACAAAAATATACACGTAATTTACAAACCCCAAACATTTACATCTACAAGTCTACATACACTTATACTTGACATTTCCCTTTCAAAACTTATTTGCATGTGGGATAGTATCACACACTATTTGCATCTGGTACCTCTCAGGCAGCTCAAGTATCTCCTTGCTTTTTTCAGACAATAAGCAATAGGTAACTATACTATAAGGCTTGCAACCAGTCTCCCCTCCTCAAGTTTTGAAGCATTACGTGGCAGAACAGAGAAAATATAACTTCCTGTTTGACAGAAAAGGACAAATACTCCTACACACAAGCCTAAAAAAAAAAATTGCAGCCACCTCCCCCTTTGATCAATTCACTGCACAACAGAAGAAAATTTGTAGTAGAACTGTTCATGAAAAGGTAATTTTGAAGTGCTTTAGAGAAGGGACTGCTAAAAGTTGTAGGGGCTAAAAACAGCAGGATGGCTGGCAAAGCCTATTTCACCCAGTCACAGTGTGCCTGTGTATCAGGTGGAAAACACAGCAATTGGGTTATTCCACCTCCTTTATACTCACCTTATTGACTGCAAAAGCAGTAATGATGTCCGACTCCTTATGGATTATTCTTGCCTTGCCACCAGGGTATCCCAAATCTGTTTCTATCTATATTTAAAAAACAAGGCACATTTAAATGCAAACTTCTGTGCAATACCACTTCTTACTGAAAGTACAGAGACACAACATTACATGTGAAAATTTTTCCCCTAATCTTAATTCAAAGAAAACTCAACAAATATAGCCTGTAACAATTATACTACACCAGTTTTGTGTAACAATATACTTCCCATTGCCATGTTAAGATTACCACAGCAACAGAGAAAATGTAATTTGTCACACAAGCCACAGTACTGTGTTCATTTTCAAGTTCTTCAGGGGTGCTGAAAACTAGCAAGGCTACATGCACCACACTGTTGATTGAAATTTTGTATTTTGATGTTTTGCTCTCAAAAAAATTTGCTAAGCTTATGATTACTCTTAGCAACCACCTTTTGCCACTGAAACTGATGAAATAGTTCAAAAGAAGGTGCAAGCAAGTTCTTGAATCGGAAAATGAATTTGAACTTCATCAGTGCATCTAATCGCAATTATTGTAATTATATACATCCGGAATCCTGTACATGTCAGAACAATAAACATTTTGCTATGACTTTTTTTTTTTTCCCATGCGATCTAATGCTGGATTTGAATACTGTCTATAATTTTGTATTTTAAAAATGCAATCAGGTACATGCCAGCACACAACAAAACTCTAAACTTAACCAGCACTGTAGCAAGTCCTTTTTAAAATTAAAGAACTCAGCACTGAAAGAATTAAATTGATAGATTACAGACACAGACTGTTAGAAAGTAATTTTACAGTAAGAACAATAACACTGCCAAATTAATTGTGACCTAGGAATTCAAACTGAGTTACAAACATAATATTTAATTTAAAAAAACCCCCAAACTAACAGGCAGAACTATTTCAAGCCTCTCATCTTCAAATTCTTAATTTTCTGTGCTTTAAAAGATTTAAACAATAATATTTTACTTGAAAAACAGTAAGATTTTTCTGTCAAAGAACTGAAAAAGATCTTTTACAAAGTCTAAAAAAACAGCTGTTACAGACCAAGAAGCAGAATATCTTTTTTCAAGTCAAAACAAAATTGATACTTCATTGATTTTTTGTATATAATGCTGGACAAAACTGCAGTGGCAAACAGATACAAAACCATTATTTGTGTCTTATGATGAACAAACCTGCACAAAATTATTTTTTCTCCAGCCAGTTCCAATTACTGACTTGCTAATATTACATTATCACATAATTAAGATTAACAAGGTAGCCCAAGTCACAGAGGGTTCACATTTCTGTCCTCACACTAGTTTTCTAAAAGAAAGGAATATGGTATTCATTTGAGTATCTAGGCATAGTATTCGACCTTTTTAAGATGTCACACCAATCCTTCAAGATGGTTGCTAAAACACTGTTATATGGGTTGATTTGTCACCATCTTTTAAATAAGGTTCAATGAAAGCTTTCAGTAGCCAACTTGTATCATGCTAAAAATCTGATCAAAGTGCAGCTCACTGCCTTCACTTATAAGCAACTATTGTAGCTCATACTGGTCAAAGGTTCTGTAAGTCCTGTGTACCATACCACTACTGAATTTTTGTCACTTGGGAAAATCTCAACTTCAGCTCTTCACATGGCCAATCTACAGAAGCTGATAATAGATATTGTTTGTACCCGGTTGATGCAGCTAAGACAATTAAATTTCAGATAAACTCTGAAACCGTTTTAACTCAATCCCTTGCATTTCTTGAATTTTTAAGTTTGTTTGCTATGTGAGCAAAGACTTTTTTTTAAAGTGAGATCAGCCCCATTTAGACAAAAAAAAAATCGTAATTATGTTAGGTCTAATAAATTTGAGGATTATTACTGTGTACCTTATTGATGATGGGGTCCTCCACCACGGAATTTTTCATGGTGTCATTGTGCTCCTCTAAGGACTTCACCAAGGAAAGAAACACCACAAAACAAAGCATTAAGACCTAACATGCATGGTATAAAAGAAATCCCCCGTTCCTTGTTGTTTACCCAAACACAGGACAACTGAAACACAACAGCATGTCTGCAAACACATGGTGCATATTTTATCAGTAAGAATAATTAACAAACTCTAAACTCTGTTTTCAGTACAGAATACACTGATTTACCTACTCTGTACTGTAACAGCACCATGTCCATCCCAAAAGCAAAATTTCTTGAAAAATAGGCAGTCTACACTGACATTTTATCAGCAGCAAGATAGAAAATATAGCAAATTACGCTCTGTAAGGCTGTGAGCCTACCTTGAAACATATAAAACACGTCTAAAATTTTCCAAAATACCTGTCCATACAGCATAACATGGCTGTGTTAAGATAAGATATGGTCAGACGTGGTGCACTTTTAATGGCAAAGAGGAAACATTTTCCTTTTAACGGCACTCTGTAGTGAACACAATTAGCAAACATTACCTAAACAAGCTAATATTTTAGTTGTGACAGGACAAAGGTTAGGTCATGCAGAACTCTCCATTTTCATGGCTTTACTAGTCATGAATATTCTTTCTCTTGCATATTTAATTTGTTCACATCTGCTTCTTTCTCCTCCATTTCTGCTATGCTACAGTTTTTCTGTAATACCAGCAATTCTTTCAAAATTAAGAGCAGCAGTAAGAAAAAGAAGGAAAGTGAGATAAAAAATCCAAAAGCTCATTACAGAACCAAAATTAAAAACATTTAATTGCATCTGGAACAGAAAACCAACTAGACACTGTGACAAATAATCAGGGACAGAAATAGTAATTGCTGCATGAGCACTCTTCTTATTAAAATTCAATCATAACATGGTAGATCATAAGCAGTGAATAAAAGCCAGGGTGACTACGGCAGGGACAAACTAGAACTTCGATACTCTGGCTCATCAGATTACTGGTTTTAATCTTTGAAATGGTCCATTTTGTCCTTCTTTTGAGGCAGCTTTTATACTGATCTTAAAGAAGAGACTGATTGTAGCAATATTGTGCTAGTTTTCATTCTACAGTCAAAGTCTGATTATTTTTGTATTTTATGAAAAAGGCAAAAATATTTTTTGCATGTGGAGTCGTTGACAAGTACATCAACCCTTCATGCAGCAGAAGTAAACAAGCCAGCCAAGTAACTTAAACGGAAGTTGACAGATTGACCTGCAATATTTTCTGAATTTTATATACCATACCAACCTCATTTAGGCATCGCCTCTTGGTAAAAATATTTCTGATAAAAGTTTCCTGGACTTCTTCCTGTTTGACCAAGTACTGCCAGAGCCTCTTCACAGACAGCGCAACATGACTGCTAGATCTACAGAACAAAGTTGAATAAATGCACCATGCACATACTTATACAAGAGTGCAGTATTTTATATTCTAATCAAACTACAGTCAGAAGAAATGCTGAAGCAAAACTAGAGAGCTATAGACAGTATACTAAGACCAATCTGAAAGCACTTTAATACCCTCTTCCTGAGAGGAGGTGCAAAAGAAAGAAGAAATAGAGTATGTAGCATCTTCTCCTTCTATCTTGGGACAAGTGAGAAAATCTCTTTAAGAGATTACACAATGGTAAGAGCAGCATACCAATTATTTATTAGTCCAGCTCATTCTTTAGAATATGAATCACTTCTGTTAAGTCCTAAAGAGTGATTCTTTCACATGGACAATGAATGACTAACACTTCCTGCTAGGAACACATCATCAGCTGTGTAACTTCTCTGAAGCATCCATGATTTTTCAGTAACAAAACTGGAAGGATTGTGGAATCAGATCAAAAGTCAAATGTTTATGCTTATCCCTAGAAACGACACACTCAAGCAAGAACTATAAATACAAATACAGCTGCTATATATAGCTGCTTATGACAAGCCAAAATCCATCAAACTCTGAATTGCTTTAAATCATAATTTAAAAATAATGTCAGACAGCAGATACATGTTAAACTGATCACTTTTAAGCAATGTGAGTTACTGAAAGTGTGACCATGATTAAATATTTTACAACAAAAAGCCAGACTTTCTGTATTCTGAAATCCAGAAGTGTCAGTAACACTAAAAGGCAGAAATCTATATAAAAATTACACTTTGAGAGACTGAGCACACTTTCTGGCTGAACATGCAATTATGTTAAGTCATACATATGCAAACATTATAAATAGTAAGTATTTCTTCTCTGAATTCAGGTAACAATACTGATAAGACTGTGAGGTAATTTTATTACCTCTAAAGGTGAGGCAATTATTTAATTCACTGTCACTAATCCATATCCATTACCTCTCAAGATGAATGTTTTATTCTTTATTTTTTGTCAAGCATACTTTTTCCAGAGAAACTCAGAATCCATGTTAAGCATAAGAAAAAGAACTGAAAAAAATTAAAAGCTGTGGTACATTTTTCCTGCTCTTGCTTCGGACCAGAGATGCATGAAATCTGACATATACCCTTCATTTCACATAATTACTGAAGTCACAATCTATCACTAACAACCTAATACTCAATTTATATCAAAGATATTACAGTCAGTGTTTACAGAAATTAGACTCACCTGAAAGGAGTGTTTGTAGGCTCGAGTAAACTTTTGTGTCGAAGCAATGCAGGACCAGCAGCGAGGGCAGCTTCAGAAGCATGAACTGAAATATAATGCTGAGGTGGACCCCCATACAGCTCAAGACGTCGGAGAAGAACTTGTTCCCAGCGCTGTAAAGTTTTCAAAACTGCATGGCATATCGGGGAGCTAACTGGAAGCTCTAGAAAGACAAGTAAATAATAATAAAACCCCTTCCCTTTCCGTTATAACCTTGATAACGATAATTCCAGCAGGTGAAGATTGAAGCTTATTACGAATATCTCCACAAGGAAGCTTTCTTCAAACCTCAAGTAGTTATTTGCAAGTATAAAAAGATGAACTGCTTAGCACCATTATTGCTAAAAAAAAGGAACAGATTTCTCCAGTATTGGAGAGATTATATCATGCAGTGGATCATTACGAAACTGATCCTCCTGGAAGATACCAAGATATATGGATGACAGGCAGGTGATAAGGGAAAGAGGACGCACCTTCACAAAGGGCAAATTGTGCCAAATTAATCTGTTAGTGGCATTCTATTGTGAACTGACTGTGCTGAAGGGCAAGGAAAGAGCAACTGATGTCCTCTACTTTTAACTTCTGCAAAGCCTCTAACAGTGCCCCACACATCTTTGCCTCTCCACTGGAGCAAAAAGGATGGACTGTTTGACAGCTAAGGAACCAGTTGGATGACATCCCCCAAAGAGTTACATTCAATGGTTCAACATCCAAATGGAGATCAGTAACAAGTGTCATGCCTCAGGGATGTGTGTTGAGATTGCTACTGTTCCACATCTCCGACAATGCCACGGGCAAGGGTAGTGAGAGAGAGACACCCACAGGCAGCTCACACCAAGGTGAGCCGTGCAGCTGTGTCCCTGCAGGGAAGGGACAGCACCCACACAGGCCTTGGCAGGCCCGAGGAGTGGGCCCGTGTGACTCTCACAAGTTTCAGCAAGGACAAGTGTCAGGGCAATCACCAGTACTAAAACTGAGTGATGAACACACTGAGAGCAGCCCTGTGGAGCAGGACTTAGGGATACCAGTGGATGAAAAATTGGGCATGACTTGGCTCACAGACCGAAAAGCCCACTGCACACTGGGCTGCATCAAAAGAGCATCCAGTAGGGTGAGGGAGGGAATTTGGCCCCTCTAATTTATTCTTGTGACACTCTACCTGGGGTACCATATCCGTGAGTGGGGACCCCCCCTACAGGAACGACAGGGACCTGTGGAGGGGATCCAAAGAAGGGCAACAAAAACAGGACAGTGGGCTGAAACACCTCTTCTGTGAAGACAGGCTGAGAGTGCTGTGGTTCTTCAACCTGGACTGGAGAAGGCTCCAGGGACATAATACAACAGCCTTTCAGTATTTAAAGTAGACTTACAGCAAAGACACAGAGACTCTTTGCCAGGGCCTGCAGTGATAGGAGAAGGAGTAATGTTTTCACACCAAGCAAGTAGACTTCAATCAGATAAAAGACAGACATTATTATGATGAGGGCGGTGAGACACTGGAACTGGTTGCCAGAGAGGTTGTGGATGCCCCAGATGTGGGAGGTCATGTCAGATGAGGCTTTGAGCAACACCATCTAGTAAAAGATATCCCTGGCCACGATGTGGTGGGCAGGGTTGCACCTAGATGACTTTTAAAGATCCATTCCAAAACCAAACCATTCCATGAGACTATGAAACAAGGAGTAGGAATGATGTTACTTCAATCACAAAAAAAATATAGTGGAAATAAATATCGTACCAGGAAATAAATATTGCAAACATGATTATGTGACTAAAAAGCAAAGAAAACATAAGTACAGGGAGACCTGAGCATTCTTTCTCACCCATTCATCTCAGCCACCCACCATGTCATTTCATAAATATACCTGCTGTATAATAAACATTATCAGAACATTTATTCCTGTATCACTAAAAAACTAAGAACTCTTGAACTAAAAGCTACCACATATGCATATTATTAAACACATTGCTGTTTTAATGTGCTGATTAGGTATGGAGAGACTATGCCGCTTATTACCTGAAAGATCATGTCCAGCCAAAGGGTAGAAAATCTTCAAATTGTGAAGTACCAGCTGAACCATCGCCAATCTCATCAGTGACCAACTAACAAGAAAGCACTAGTAAGTCATTTACTAATAGGAAAATAATTTTCTCACTTATTCAATATTAGGTTTTAAATTTAGACCTTCAAATCTTCATTATAAACTACTGAAAACTACAAACCATACTTTAGAATATTATAGGTACTTTGAATTCAAAAATCACTACACAACATACTAATAAAATGAATAAAATAATGATTTGAAATTAACTACAGTTAGTTAACTACCGGGTAATACATAAAAATTTCAAGTAAATGGTATATTATCTCAAAAATAAAAAAGCAGAAATGCAAGTCTACACATGGCAAAATATCTTGCATTCTGAAGTGTTACTTACCTGTAAGAATTTGAATTAGAATGCTCTTGGTTATGTGAATTTGATGCAAACATATCTCCATCATTGTCTTCATCATCTTCATCACTTTCCTGACTCTCTTCTGAATCATATTCCACTCTACTTTGCGATGGAAGAAATGGCTAAAAATTTCAAAAAAAATCTGTAAATATCTTCTAGCCAACATCTCATTCTAAATTACCTTTTAAAAATTGAATAGTTACAATGCTGGAAGCTTTTTATAAAAAGCAGACATATCATCTTACTCCATTTAGTAACATTTGGAGTTTGTACCTCATGAAAAGGATAATGGTCCATAAGCACTACATACATAAGTTAACACCTTAACTATTTTTGACATTACTGAAAAATTCTAATGCTGAAAATGAAAACACTAACTGTTTTTGAAGTCTTATTTTATTTTCTTGCCAGATATACCAAACCAGATGTGGCACACACGAGCCTGTCAAAGAGAAGCCAAAACCACTAGGGTGTAGTCTCTTCAGTTCTTTTAAGAGCTCACAGAAATCCTCTCCTCTCCCTGATCTTATTTATGATCAGCCCATTATCATTGCCTCACTGTGCTATTCAGCATTTGCATTTTCTTTTTTTGTCCAGCCTAAAATACACTTGCTTTGCTTATGTAGATAACACTTGATATAGAAATGTGTGTACAGCTCCACAGAAGCATGTAACTTTCTAGAAAGAAAGACTGGCCACAATGGACTTGGCAAGGCAACATAATTTGATTTCCAGGGAGTATGCACATGCACTTCACCCAGCTGAAAGAGCTGATAAATGCTGCTCACATTTCCTTGTTCCCCTAAATACCTGACCTGTAATTATCTACACATTTGTACACTGTAAATATAAAAATCAACATTATTTGTTCATATCATTATCTGAAAAAAAGAAACCTTAAATAACAAGAGTTTTCAAGAAAGCTGTTTCAAAAATATGTATAGGCTCCATTTTAGAAAAAGCTACACGTGAGCGATAAAAACAAGCAGATTCTATCACATCAGTACCTAGAATAATGACTAAGAGGAGAAAAACTACCAATTCAGAAGTGATAGAAGACACTTAGTTGTCAAAACAGCAAAAAATTACCTTTGCAATGAAATAATCCCAGATGCTAAGCTCAGGAGGGATAAATCTTTCTTTGTAAGATGATGATTGCTGGTCTACCAACGGCAATGCAGGCAACTGAGAACTCTCTTTTGCAGAGGTTTTTGATGAAAGCCTGTAATGTTTTTGCTGTTTCTCTCCATCATCTATGTGAAAAGAAAATAGGGTATGTTGCTTTAAACCTTCTGCTCTACATCCTTATTGCTTTTAATAAACAGATTTGTAATGAAAAGTAAAAATTTCCATCATGACAAGTTTTCAGAATTCCACCTTAGCATTTATGTAACAACTAAACACAGAGCATTTTAATCCTCAAATACATAAAACTAATATCTAACTAGAACTCCAGAATGTAAAAACTCCCTGCATATAATACACTCATAACCGCATGAGAAGATCTCTTCTTACAAAGGTGACAAATATTATTACTCAAGCCAACAATCTTGCAAAACTAAATTACTTAATAAGAACTACTGAATACTGATTACATTAGCTTTTAAGACAAGCCAGGAGACTTGTTTTTCAGAATATATACTGCAAATACATAAGCTTGCCATTCCTGCTACAACTTGTAACTCCATGTGTCCCTCTAGTGGAGATCTGTATTTTTTCCTAAGTAGTACAGTTCTCCTAAATCCGCATGCCCTGACAATACATTTCTTCAGCAAATACAAAAGATAACATTTTAACTAACACAATCTAATATACAACTTACTAAACAGGGAAGGATTAATTATTTGCAGTAACACCCACAATCCAAGAAGCAGCGAGGTCCCCTCGCTTGCCCCAACACTGACTTCTTTCAAACTAAGAAGTGTGAAAAGTTTTATTTTCATTCTTGATTATTAGAGTACTGAAGGAAATACCTCATTCAAGATTTCAGGAATATCTTAACATATTTGTATCCCCTCATACCCTGCAATACTTCCGGATCTTGTTAGGAATCATACTCCAATACAGCCTTTCTATTAGTAGAGGAGGAATGATACCAACTGCCACTTGTTACCAACTGTCAGTGTTCTGACTCTCCAGAACACATCAGAAGTGAAAGCAACAAGGGAGAAAAGAAATTACATTTGGAGATTTGTTGGCCATCTTTTGTAACCAAGTAAATGGACTTGAATCAACTACCTATTTGATTGTAGAAGGTGGAGCTTGTGTTTGTTTTGTTGCTGTTGTTGTATGGTTGGGGTTTTTTAAAGATTTTTTTATTCTGTTTTCAAATAGATACATAGCATGTGCAGAAATCAGTTTCTACAGTGAAACCTAAGAGTGGTTTTAAGACTTAGGTAAAACAAAGAAAGCTTAAATATGAAGATAAAAAGGAAATTGATTTTTTGAACATCGTTTAGGAGTCCACAAAACCTGGAACACTGATTTAGCTGAGTCCATTTTCTTAAGCAGAGAGGAGTATGGGCTACCTTAACAGCAGCAGTAAGTATGAGCCAAGAAAGCAATTCTGTAGGTTTAAAGAGCTCACCTGAGGGACAGATATCTCTATCACTGAGTTGGGCACCAACATGTTGGGCCAGACCAGTTGCATGAATGAACTCACATGAACATCAAAACTAACAACTACTGAAGCTTCCAAAATTACCTTCTCCTATTAATAATGCTGAGGATGGCAAAAGGAGAGCCAGCACACCTATCTGTTCCTGGAGTAAATTACCATGAAGTATTTCCTATACCCTTATTTTTTTAGTGTTTTATCCACAAGAGACTTTCTGCGTCTTGATAGGTGCCTGAAAGACAATGTCTTTCAAAACTCTTATGGGTATTCCAGTCACTTGAAAAGATAAGGTCTAACAGTCTTAACAAAAGAAAAACAGTGGTAATTTACAAACACTTTCCATATATAAGACTTGCTCATAACACAAACCAAGCCAATGGTACAACTGTAACTCTGGGCCATTAAGATTTAAATACAAGGGTTTAAAAAAAAAAAAAAATCTTCCAGGATTTTCATACTCACCATTTTTCATGTGTTTTCTTCTAAGGGACAAATTCTCTGCACTCACACTAGTCAGTACAATTTTTTCATTACTTCTGGTCATTTCTGGACCAGGAATAAACATATTATTGCAGGATTCAGAAAGATTTTTGACTACATATGAAGACCAGCATTATCACCCCAAGCAGCTGAACTACTAGGCTGGCTGAGGCTAGGGCAGAGTTAGTTTTCTTCACAAGTGGCTGGTGCAGGCCTGTGTTTTGGATTTGTGCTGAATACAGGGTTGATAGCACAGAGATGTTTTGTTATTGCTGAGCAGGGCTTACACAGAGCCAAGGCCTTTCCTGCTTTTGCACTTCCACCCTGGCGAGGGAGCTGGGGGTGCCCAAGGGGCCGGGAGGAGACGCAGCCAGGACAGGTGACCCAACTGACCAAAGGGATTTCCAGAGCACCTGACATCATGGTCAGCACATAGGGTGGGGGAAGGAGGAGGAAGGGGGAGGACATTTGGAGGCAGGGTGTAATGGCTGGGGTTAAAGCCCAACAGCCACAAAAGAATTCATTTATAGAATCTAAGAAAAGATGAAGATATCCCATCTTTCATCTTGAAACAGGAATATCATAACACTACGTGTTGCACTTCTATATTGTACCATTTTTTTTTTCTGTTAGGGATAGTATTTGAAATCCACTTACCTGTGCTATAAGTCAAAACCACAACTGCAGTACAAGACATTTTCATCTCATTATTCAAAACTTATCAGTTAAGGAGCATGCACATGCATTACTATGAATTTCCAGCTAAATCTTAGCAACTAATTAAAAGAAATTCACTAGGCATGAAATAAGGAGCAAGTGTTGCATGATACAGAAACGAGCAAGTATAGCCCTGCAGGTTGTTTTTCTAAGCAGAATTCAAAAGGTAAGTTTAAGTTTTAACTTTTTTTAATAAAAAAGTACTTTATCCCTTCCTGTTGGATCACTCTTTGTATTTCTAAGAATACTGCAGGCTAGCCATTGGAAAAATTCAGTATGTGAGGTAAATGAAAGAACAACCACCTAAGTTTGACAAACACTATTAAAGCAGATTTCTTTTAATACATTCTAAAAGAATCAACTACATTAAAAATGTCATTAAAGTTCTGACTGTCATTTCAGATTTCAAATTACCCATTACACAGACTTTCAAATTTCTCATTTATTTTTAATTAAAAATTTTTTACATGTGTTTTGTTTTTTATTTGAAACATTTATCTTTGCTCCCATTTTACTTAAAAGGCAAAAGTAAAATTTATGCCATTTCCCAAGAATATTGCACTATTTTAGACAAGGAAAATCCTTCAATTTCTGTCCAGTCCTAAGACATGCAGTAGTAACAAAAAGATCTGTTACTTTCCACCTTCCCAGGAAGAACTGAAAGGCAGATTGCTTTCAATTTCCCTTAATTTACTCTTGCAGCATGGAATAACTGAATATATGAAATGAAACTATGGATTTCTAACTTAAAACAAAGGTCAAATTCTTGCTTAAGAACCTTCTGTATGATAAAGAACTTACCATCTCTATATAGACTTACATTATAAAACAGTTTGCTTAGGTAGATTTCAAGCAAATTATAGTAAATGTGATTCTGAAAAAATCTACTATAATCAACAACAAGGTTCTTTTTCAGATGATAACTGTCTGTTGGAAAACAAAACACCATGTGCTAGTTCTGTTTGCCAAAATCATTTGCTGCAACTGCAAAAACAAGAAGCATGTCTGAAAAGCATTCAAACTGCTTTGTTCAGTCTGATTGTTATGTGACAGAGGCACTAAAACAAGTTTTCAATAAAAAATAATTCCTAATAGAGGTTAGGGATTTATAAGACTACCAGATACTGGGTTTTGGTTCCTATTTTTACCATTTGAGCCTAAGAGAAAGATCATATTTACTTAAGTGAAATTTTATATTCAAAGCTACTACATGCTCAAGTCAACTAAAGCAAAGAGCAGAAAGGGAAATAACATAACTTTATCGACCAGTGCTGTACTTGGAATTATGAACATCTCTTAAAATAAATTTCCAACTTGGAGATCAACACCCATGTTTAAATATGTACTAAAGGATTGGAGGGAAGGCAAGGAAGAGAGGCCATGCATAGTCTTATTGCATTAGAATTATTAGTGTTCAGAATTTTTAGCTTTCGATCTCCATTTGAGAGTGGAAGCATTTCACAAAAAGATCTAAAAGTAAACGTAAGGAAAATAGTCTAGTTAAGCATAACTAAATGGTAAGATATAGAAAAAATCTAAATAACATTACAGAAGAATATGGCTAGTTGGCTGGAATAAGCATTCCAGTCACTTCTATTTGCTTCTGGGTGTCAGAAACAGTAAAGGCATAAAAATATAGCTGATTTTAATCCTAATCCCTCTGCTTCACTGGAGGTCTATTTTTTTCCCTTTCTCCCCTCATAATTATTTTCAACATGACTAAGAAAGGGCTTTGGAGAAATACCTTTCCCCCAAATTTGCTTTACATAAACACACATTAAAAACAAGTAGTCCTGAATCCTGGAATTACATAGGTTGAAAGACACTTAGTCCAACCCATTGCTCAGAACAGGGCTGACGTAATTGATGGCCTAGTTTGTTAAAGTTTTTGAGTAACTCCAAAGACAGAGATCACACAACAGCTCTAGGCCCCTATCTCAGTGATGATCCCTAAAATCTAGTATTAAAAATGTTCCTTCTTCCCTTCAATTTTTAGGTAGAACTGTTGGATTCTTCCAGCAACAGTTTCATTAAACCTGCAATCAGGCAGCCAGCATTCCTCCTTAAAAAACATGCAGCAGATAAACTATACTTAGTATGCATTTCAGAACACACTTCTTTGTAAAAATATTTTGCATTTTAAGCCAGTGGTAGCAGTAGTAATAACACAGTTTAGTATAGAGTTACCAACACCTAGTTAGCAGAATTTCCAACAAAAGCCAGTTAAAACTTCTGACAATTCTGTGACAGCAAACATGTTTACCTTACTAAAGCGATAGAGAGAAATGTTTGCTCAGTACCACAGAGAAACCTAATCAGAATAAGAGCTCACTTTGGAGTAAAGATCTCTACTCTGAAAACATTTTTCTAGAAGTCTGACGAAGATATTTAAACAGACCACATTTACAGTTTTCCATAACTGGAAGGTAAGACATTTTGATATGTTAGCATACATCTAAATATTAAATTATTTTTTTTAAATAGAAAGTTACATTTTGTCTCTCTACATATATATTTAGATGTAATATAGAAAGTCATCACAGTTTAATTATATTTGTCGTTCCACAATCTTCTCTTAAAAACATAGTTAATTGTAGCATTTTTGCTGTTGGTTTCGTAGAAGTCAAAGTAAATCAAAAAGCACATAACTATATGAAAAATAAAAGCTTTACAGGAATTTGTTCTGGACCTCAGGATAGTTTATCACTCCCTAAATTTAAAACTTGAAGATCGTTTGCTTTTCTAAAGGGTTCTTAGAATATCAACAAGATGCCTTTCACTTGTAATGTCTGGAATGAACACTTAGAAATCCACATGCACAATAATGCTTATATTCAAAAAGCAAAACAAGCAGCTCTCCAAAAAAGATATGAAACACTTCTGATCTTTTCAAACCATGGTCAAAGTAATTTTGTATTTAATATTTATTTCAAATGAAGAGCCATAAGAATACTACAGTGCTGACAATTTTCTTTTCTTAAAAAGGCCCAATTTATGTGCTTCTTTAGTTACAAAAATTTACTTCAAATTTTGATATCATGGCTTGCAAACAGAAGTTTTTCTGTCTTTCTGCATATGCAAAAAAAAAATAAAACAAAAACCACACATAGCAAACTGCATGTAGAGGCCTAATACTAAATCTAGTATCTTGCCTGAAGGCTTGGTAGGACTATGAGTACTGAAGGAGGCAAGGGATTTGGAAAACCCCACGCATTCCATGGAGAACACTACTACCTGATGTGGGCTAGGCATTGGGAAGTGCCTACCTGTCAAAGAGAGAAAACATACTGTATTTGTAAAATGGGAATATATTCCAGTTAGAAGAGAACTGGAAAGCTTTAAAATAAACGCAAAGTAGGCTGTAATAGTATTGGAAACTCTCTCAGATCAAATTAACTCCCTCATACTAGAGCAGCTGTGCTACTTGGAAACCTTTTTTCAGAAGCATTCACTTCTGCTTCACTCTTATCGTCTACACAATATCTACACAAATTATTTCAGATCCTTGTTTTTCTATGCAAATTAAAAACCATACTGAATTCTTATTGAACACAAGCTACTTAGAGTAATTAAGCTTTCAGCAGTCACATAATTTTCTTAAAAATTCCAGAAGACAAATATATATAAAACAAGGGAACTGACCAGTTTTTGTCTTTAATTGCTGCTGTCCTCTGCTGGGCATATGAGCTCCTCCTCCAAAGATAGCAGACCACATTTTGTTGTTAAGTGGATGAGCCATAATTCTATACAACTCATTGCTAGAATGTGTTGCAAGGCCATGGATGAACAGGCTGAGATAGACTGCAGTTAGAATTTCACAAAGTAGAACTGTGAGACCTGGCTGGGCTTCCTCACCAGCAGAATTCAAGAGCCGTATTAGAGTCGTCATTCCTGTTTATATAAAATAAACATCATCTTTAAGAAAGCACAGATGTGTGTGTGAACATACTCCAGATATAATTTTGTCTGGCAACCCACATTACTTAGTAATGTTTAGTGGAAAAAAATTCCAAGCTCTACACATTGAAACCCAAGTTGAAAACTTCAGGAGAAAGAGGCAAGCTCTTAATTTTTAACAATTTATTCATTTTTTAGCTTTCTGTTTTGGACTAATGGTTAAAGAAATGCATAACATTTTTTCAATTATTATAATGACATTATAATCCTGAAAACCGAAATTCTATCTTCACACTTTACAGTGGTAAAACCAATCAAAAATCATGGGCATCAATCTGCATTACACATTGTCTGGCAAGTGTACTTTCACCCAATACTAAACCTCTTGTAATGTTTTTATGCTCCCACAAAAGGGCGTAGTTTCAGATGTGCCTTCAACGAGACACTTTGTGCACACAAGTAAAAGTGCACATAGTCATGGCCAAAGAATTCTGCTTTTTGTCATGCTCTCCAACTTGCACACATAGCATGTGAATCTACTAAAAAATAGAAAAAGTAAGTTCAAAGTGATTCGTAAGAGCAAATGCTAACAATTCCTTGCCCAACTTATCAGAAATTTATCCTGTGATTAACTAAATCACAAAAAAACAGATGACAAGCTAGTTCCTCAATAAAATCTCTAGATTCAGTGACAATGTTTGGCAGAAAAGAAAAAATGACATAGCATCAAATACAAAGGCTGTTTCAGGTTATCCATGAAGATTTTTAAAGAGGAATTTTCTGATTTAAGAAACAATTCTCATAATAAGTAAGCACATTTCCTGGCTATGCTTACATTAAAGTTAGTGCTGTAAACTCAAGCCCATACCTAGATGTATAACATTGATAACACTCCCTCAAATGTAGCTCCCTAGCACAGTTTAACTAGCATAAATGTCAGCACACTCTAAGTATTACCTGAAATCTGACATTAATTTTACAGCTACAGAAAAGCATGATTTATTATAAATGTCTCATTTTTAATAGTTTTAAGGTAGTTCAGAAGTTGTCCGTAAGGTAAAATCATTCTTAGCTGGAGCACAAACCAGGACAGCCTTCCCAGTCCTTAGGACTCCAGAAGTAGGATACTAATGCTACAGGTGGCACACAGAGAGCACACACAGGACATGACTTCACCCTACCTCCAGTTTAGCTGCTCTCTCTTTGCTAGATCCAGCACTAACATTTTTTTAGTTAAAGAAAGCAACATAAATCAACTTGACTTAGTGAATAATCAGAAGTAGTAACTTAGATGTTTTGAAAAAAAAAACCAACAACCCACAACATTTTAATCAAAGAACTCAACACAGCTGTCACAAATACTACTAGAAAGTCATAGCCACATGCTCTTACAGTGGATCCAGATAACTCAGCTTTCCTTAAGAGGAAAGAAACAAGTCTAGATACCTGGCCACTGAGCAGGTGATGTGTTGGGAGTCACTGCTTCTTCTAAGCTTGCTGTTCTTAAAGAATGACGCTGAGTTAACAGGACGGTCTGGTACACCGTTCCAGTAAACTGATTTGCTTGAAATGAGCTGTGAAACAGAGAAGAACAGGGAAATAATATTTATTTTTAAACGTTACGTTTACAACTATTCAAGTGATAACACTTTCTAGATGTAGGCAAGTGTGATCACGGCCTTCTGGTGCCCTATCCATTACCATGACAGCAATGAGAGAGCTGTCTAAAAATCACTTTTCATAGTGATTTTTTTTTTTTACCTGTAGCTGTGGCCATCACAGAGACATTGGTAGATGCAAGCAGAGAGCGATGCTGCTAAGGTATGCATTACATATATCTGAAAGACAAAGTTATACAGAACTCATTACGGCCAAAGTGAGCTGTGGTTAGTATCACAGCCTTTCACTCTGCATACACATGTGTAACAAGCACTGGACACAAAACGTCTAAGTCCTCATGCACTTACAAAGCCACCTTTTGCTTCAGAATTTGTATCAGACAAATCAGTTCACACCTTATGCAAAGGATGGGGGAAAACTGACTCACCCCACCAACACATAATCACAGATCAGCTCCATCTGAACTGTTTTCAATTATTAAACAGCAGCATATTAAGCCTGTATTCAATAGTCCTGTGTAGTTGCACCCTAAAACAGCAGCAGTTTGCTGGCTCAGAATACAAAGAATTTATTTCAGAATGAAAACTATAATGTAGCTTAGTTTTTGACCAATTCTAGGGCAGCTCTTGGACACACTCAATTTACTCAGCAACGTACTGATCAGCACTTTTAATACAGCTGACACTTTTTTCTTAATGCATCACAGAAAACACTAACATTAAAAAGCTAGAGAAGCTGCTAATCAAAAAGGTTCCATTAAAACAAAAACAGTTCATTGTATTTATTTGTTTGTTCCCTCTAAAACAAAGTTAACTAGGACTAAGACATCTTTTTAGCGTTCTCTAAAAATCCTTAGTAAAAGCAGACATGATGCGGGCCCTAACAATACAAAACTTCAGGAAAGACTCAGTTTTATTTCCAAAGGTTAAATACAGGATAAATTTTACAGAAACAATTTTTAAAAACTACTATACAAACACATACTGTTTCACAAAAAACAGTATGGGTTTATTGAAGTTTGCAGACACTCAGTTTTTGCACTTAAACATTTAATTTTACTTATGTTTAAGAATGAAATGCAGAATCTGCCATTAACATAAAAGAAGTAATGAACATACTGTCATAAAGACAACTATTATGCTGATGGTTCAGTATAACATGTTTTGAACTAAAATGTCCTCTTGGACAAATATCCAGTTCTGAAAGAGGCCAATCTACAACAGCTTGTTGAACCAGATGCTCAATGCCTCAACAATGATAGATGATCACTGGACATTTCTGTAAGCTCAAGGTAAGTACTACAGAAAATGATTATGTTTCATGGTTTGACTTTGTCACAAATAAGCACTGCGCAAAGTCCTCATGCTGTCTGAAAGAAGAATTTGTGACTTCAGCAAACCAGACAATAACAACAACACAATTATAAAAAAATACACACCTTGCTGTTCTGAGTATCTGGATGCGGTGGTGAATCAAGGCTTATTATAGCATGTAATATATCATGAGTTAAATTGCTAAGATGTAGCAATGGATTAGCCACCACTGTTTTGGCACTAGCTGTGCAAGCAAATAGGAGAGGTATGGAGTTTTGCTCTGGTGGAGGGCTGGAAGGTATCTGTACTGACTGCTCCTAAAAACAAGCAAGAAACACATACACAAAGTAATAGTACATATTCTTTAAGGGAACATAACAACTTTTGAAAGAGGGAAAAGTATTCAATAAAACAACAACAAAAAAAAAACAGTGTACATAAAAAATCCTGTTAAAAACAGATTTAGATTTTTTAGAAAACACATGTAAGCTACAGTAGGAAAATTTCAAAAATATTACAAAACACTTTCAAATAAATCTACAAACCTGAAGCAGAGAAAACAAAACCTAAGCTCCCCCACATACCTGCTGAGATTCCTGCAAGAGCAAAATTAATTCCATTCTGACAGATGCTAAGCCTCCACCGTGTGAGCCATGAAGTATACAGTAACTAAGGAACATTCTGAGGAGAGACTGATACTTCAGAAGCCATTGCCGTCGTTTCTGAAAGTCTTCTTTCTGTAGCATAGTTTTTTCCTCGTCAGCTAAGTCTTCAGTGTTTTCATGTAATGTAGCTTCCTCTGGCATCCCGCTAACTCCTGACTGTTCCTCTTCTACTTCAACACCATAATCACAGGTCTTCTGAAGAGCTACCACTTCTCTCTCAAGCCACTGGTAAAGCTGATACCGCAACTTTCCACCATCGACTTCATAGCCAGTGGATAGCGTACGAAGCTCCACAGTAAGGATTTTCAGGCACGCCCTAAACTTCAGCTGTGCTGAAATTATATCTTCTGATGGACTCAGAATATCTTTGTCATCAACTACACTAAAAGATTCTGTGTAGCTAGAACCTGTTTCATGCAGTTTTTCAGTTTTCTCCAGAGGTTTTAGCTCTTTCATTACCAAGGAAGAATCTTCACTTTCCTCATTTTCATCACTGTCTGACTGCAACTGCAATTGTTCATCTTGGAACAGAGCACTTGGCTGGCTCCAATCAAAGGAAAAAGTAGAACTTGAATGCTTTCCTGATGAGCAATCTGAAGATGAACCTAGACCATTGAATACTGGCTGTGACCAATCAATACTGGAAGCTTGATCTTTTGTTTCAAACTCTTTAACTGGAGATAATGGTGAGAAATCTTTACTAGTATCCACTAAACTAGGGGATTTACAGAATAACTTTGACCTCTTGACAACTTTGGGCATCTTTGATAACACTTCTAAGGCCAGCATAGGACAACCAGCTTTTAGATGAGCATATGCAGTGGTGAAAAATAGCCGTCTTTCACCTAGGTTGATTTTGTCAGCTAATCCATTTTCTACTGTTAGGCAGATGTGTGTGGAAGATGTGTCAGAAGAGCCAAAATGACGCCTCAGCAAGAGGGGGTGTGTTCTTAGGTAGTTATAGAAGTTAAACACTGCAGGATTGCAACTCGATGAGCCATCCCCTTCACCTGAAAAGATATGGCAGCATGAGGATAACGTACCACTCTGCATGAAATAATCAATCTGCAAAGTCCTAAGTTCATCAGAAGGCTTTTAGGTCTTAGTATCAATTCTATTGTCTATTTCACATATCCATTCTACTGTTCACTTCACTGCACTCTCCCCTCCACCTTCATCATTTGAATACCTCAGTGGGAAGGACATTGCCAAACCTACAAAAAAACAAGCTGAGTAGGGCAGTAGGCATGATTTTTTAAATTAAAACAGCTATCATTTCTTTTCCTTGTATTCAGGCCAGTTTTACTGATGTCAAACAAGGCCACTGTCCTGTTAATTTTACATTTCTGAAGTTTCCATGTTCCACGTCTAAATGACAATAAGACAAATATCTTACTTCTTTTACTTAAGGTTGCTTTTAAAAAATTGGAATAGTATTTTTTATTTTGTCTACATCTCAAAAGAAATGCAACTTACAATAAAACTAGGAAACCTACAACATTTATACATGATGGTAGCAGTATTACATACAAATAAATGAATTACATGCAGTGCAACATCTATTCATTTCATTTTCATGTCCACAAGAAAAAAAACCTGAAGAGGTATGACAATCAGCATAGCATGATTCACACAGCTTTCAAAGGTCTCAGGATAGCTGAAATAAACCCTTATGCCCTCCTCTATGAGAAGCACAGCTGGTGACAGTTAACAGAGAGAGCTACATAAAAATGCACATTCTAGGTAAGAAAATAAGGTAAGACATCACAAACAAGCCATTAACAGATCACAGAAGAATTAGCAACACTTTAAAATTATTTTACACAGAAAGATGAGATCAGGATAGAAAAATCAGTTTCACGAATTAGCTATCCAATTCCAATATTTGAGCCTTTTTTTATCCCCTTCCAATTTCTCTCAGTAGCCAGGACTGAAACCAGCTAACTACCTAGGACTTGAAGCATTTAACTTCAATGAAAACACTAGCTTTAGGAAATAATACAATTAATTCTTAGAAGGCCTATAAAGCCAGCAAGTGAACATAGAAATGAAATGCTCTAGGAGACTCATGTGCTGTTTCAGGCAGCACATGGGCCTCCTAGTACTATTTCAAGTATCAAAACCTTTCTATTGGAACTCTATTATTGTAGTCAGCTGTTATAAAAGCCTAAAAGCTACAAAACACCATGTCTTCCAGAGTCTCCTATATAAGTGGCTAAAAAAAAAATTTGTTTCAGGCTGTGATGGAGTCAAATTAATTTAAGAAGTTAATTTTTCTCTTCATCTTTAGACTGCTTCTGGAAAAGCAGCTGCATTACTGCAGGGTCACTCCAGTATCTTGATAGTTACATGCTTAAAGGACAAAGTATGCATCCATGGGATACAGGGTAACAATAATACAGTAACCATGTGTGCTATTAAAGTCCACATAGATTGCTACAAGTATTTACTAAAAGTGGTGAGGAACTGTGTGGTACCTGGTTTTGTTCAGATGACACTTCAAGAAACTGTGGCTTAAATGAGCAAATATTTAAAATCAAGTCAACAGGCCAAATATCTATATTCTTACCTCCTTCATCTTCAACAGAATGTTTAATCAAAGTGTCAAGAGCCTTGCTATAATCTTCCAAAATCCAGTATGCCATGCTTCGCAAGAAAGGGTCACTGTGAATGTTCCCTAAGCTCTCTTTTCCAGTAGACACACTTCCCAAAACTCTCTTCTGTAGTACAGATTTGTAAGTACTAGACACTTCAAACTCCGATTCATAAAGCCTTGATATTACAAGAGCCAACTGAATGTCATGCAGTTTTTCAAGGCAGACCTAATTGAAAATAAATATGTTCAAATAATCAAACTTTGTAATTTCTCCTCAGTTTAAAATTATTACAGGGCAGGAAGTGACATAAATTTACTCAGATTAAAGTAAGTAGGTCTACCAACTCCATAAAAAGTGAGCAGGAACAAAGCAGAACAGGTGTAGCCAAGTATCACATGCAAGACTGGATTTGCATTTCTTCAGTTTAACTATGGCATGACAACAGATCTTTGAAATCAACCAGCTCCATAGATCATTACCAATGTGCACATGCCACCTCTTACCTCTGGATTCTGGTTGTTTTAGCTGCAAAGCTTTACAGAACAAATCCTTTATTATCACAGAGATTAATTTCCTCACAATTATGCAATTCAAATAGACCCAGGAAATAATTTGTGTTTGCCTTGTTATTTTGTATAGGGATTCTAGGAGCTAATCCTCATCTCTGCCAAAACACCACATGTGGAACTTCCTAATGAAAAACTATGCTTGTCTTCCTATAGGGTAGAAAATCTGAAAGGATTAACTGTAGGTACTCCCCTTAGTATTGGAGCATAGAAATTACCCGTGTCACTTTTCAGTATCAGTAATATGACAGCTAAAAAGGAATCAGAATGTAAAGATGAAGGTTTTGTATTTATCACTTATTTGGGGTGGGAAAGAAGAGAAAAAATTGAAAGCATAAGAAGCTTCAGAGGTCATAGCAATGCAAAATGCAAACTGCATTCAAAGTATTTGTACATTTTGGACAATGTAACAGTCTTAAACACTGAAAATTTTATTACCTCCACTGCGTCTTTTAAGTGTCCTGCCAGCAAGAAAAACGCTGCAGAATGTTCAAACCGCTGTTTGCCAAGCAAAGAAAATGCATTCTTTAAGGCTGCTTTACGCCATCTGTCCTCAGTAAAGTTGTTTCCAAAAAACTGTGTCATTTTAGTATCTTTTTGGGACCTGCATATCAAACATAATTGATAAAAACACTTTACTCTTTATTAGTTACACTACAGTTCTTAATTTCTGCAGATGTCAGTACAATTTTACACAGATCTACACATCGGGAAATGCAGAGTCCCTCACCACACTGGGATTTGAGAAGGCTACTTTTAAAATAGCAGAAACAATAAGTCAATAAGTACAAAACCTAATGGTATTTTCAATAACCTGATACAGAAAATCGCTGCTTGTCTTAAGGTGAGCTCTTAAGTGACAATGAAAATTAGTTTTCAGAAGGTTTGCAACACTGAATTGCTGTATCAAACTACAGTTAGGAAGACATAAGTCAGTCCCCTGATCTGCAGGTAAAATTTTTAACAACACTTATGTAAAAGATAGACATGACATTTTACACACCACACTGCTAGTCCTCAAAAGTAAATCAGAATTAAGCAGTAATTGAAATTACAGCAGATTTGAGACTAAAACTTGGAGCACCTACCTCCAGAAATAACAACTAAACTCTTTCAGTAAATATAAGAAGGTTAGAAACTACTCATTCAATGTAATGACTAGTTTAGAAATCCAACCTCACCTTTCAAGGATAGTATTTGTGCTTCCTTTGGATTACAATCCCATTCAACTTTTTCCCCAAAAATTAAAACAGACAGTGTGAAATTCCATGTAAAAGCTTGAATACCTGTACAATCCCCAGATAACAGCCTTCTTCTTCATTGCAAGGTAAAAAATGGCAGCATCAAGTGGATCATTGTTTCTCTGGAAAGCTGCTTTAGCCACCTGAGAAGACAGTACAAAAGTAAAAAAATAATCACAATTTAAATTAATCTTAAATGAGATTGTTGGTGCTTCTGGCATCTCATACCCCACAGTGCTCTGAAGTTCTCTTTAATACAGGATCCCTACTGTCACTATGAGTCCAATGTAAGAACGTGTGAAGATACAACAACCTGTTTGATATCGCTTAGCCCATGCTCTTCCAGTTCAAGAAGCTTTTCTGCAGATCAAATGGGAATCCCTATATCCAAAATCAGTTTCTTAAATCACAGCAAAATTAATTTACTAGTTATTATTATTAATTTACTAGTTGCACGATGGAGTCTTGAAAAACAGGCTGGGACCAATGATTGCTTTTGGAAGGTGGAAAGGAAAAAGGGTAAGTGGCAGCAAGAATAGTCCAAGTGCCATGTAAGATAATCTTGAACTCGGGCCCAGAATATCTGGATTTTTTTTAATGCAAGGCAGTAAAGTAATGATTTTTTTAACGCAAGGCAGTTTCATAAAGTAATGATTAATTACTGAAGATTTGAAAGTAAAAGTAGAGACATGCATTTTACCACTTTGTGCTTTGTAGTCAAAGCATCTTGTGCATGTCATTTTCTAGCTCAACGCACTTGGCTTTTCCAAGAGCTTAAAGCAAGTGATAATGAAATTAGGCTTATTACCACACTTGTGATTATTAAAATATTTAATATAAAAAACTCAACAAAACCCTCAAACGAACAAAATCACCACGCCAAAACAAAAAAATATAAGGTTTGTTTTATCATGTAAAATAATCAATTTGCAAGACAGATGAACATGTAATATCTAAGTTGAACCCACATCTGATAGGTTTCTAAGAAGAACCTTTTCCCATGACTTGCTTCTCAAGTTTTGATATAAAAAAAAAAACTATATGCTCCATCTGTATCTTGAGCATCCACAATAAGCACTGTACATTATTACCTTTAAGATGAAGTATCTAAGAGCAAAAACTGTACTCCACAATGGAATTTGAAGTCTAAAGTACCAAAAAAATTAGTTAAATATAGAGGTTCATATTCACACAGAGCAGCTTAGATACAAAAAATTACAGCATGGAACACTCAGAAAAAGTTCATTATCTAACAACTTAAAACTACATAAATAGAAGGTAAACACTGGAGAACAGCTGTTTGGAAAGATTTTGTTGGGTTTTTTTAGAATGCTCTGTTTACCTTTTCTATGCATCTCCGCAGGCTGTGGATGTTTCGAACCCACCATCCCACACCCATAGCTCTGAGCTCAGACCAGGTTGGGTCGCCCTTCTGCACTGCAGGGAGCATACTCAGGAGCTCCTCCTCTGCTACGGAATGGAATGCCCAGGCAAAGTGGCTCGTAGATAAACCTGTACAATGAACATCCAAAAAAAAAAAAGAAAAAAAAAAAAGGAAAAAGAAAATTCAGAAGATATTCATTAATAAAATAATCCAGAACCTGAAGATAAAGGGATGGGAACGGGGGAAGAAAAGTAGGTCAAACTGCTTGTTTTGAATTTTTTAAGTGCACTGCTGGCGAGGCAACAGAAATTTAAGGGTATTTGTTAGGACTGCATTTCAAATATTACAGAAAAATGAGACAACTGGAAACAATTTTTCATCTGCAAACTCCTTAGGTAAGTTTGTGAAGAACATACAAGAACTTAGGTAAGTTTGTGAACTTCTCTATGAAGTTCAAACATATGGATAGCAAGGGGCACTAAGATTAGCCATGACACAAAGTGCAGTGTACTGATTACATTTTTCAAAATTTTGAAAGACAGGTTCACTATTTTGACTTGGATTAGAAAATGCACAAGTTTCAGATAATCAGGGCAAAACCACCTTTGGTGATAGAGATACAAAAGAAAACTTGAAATAAAAAAATCTTATGAGGAAGGAAGCAATTGCTAAACAACAACATAGCTGGCTAGGGATAATTGCAACTCTAGTGAGGGCCAGGTGCTTTTCTGTAGAAAGGCACTTCCACATTTGCCCTGGAGGCCCTTCCCACTCTCACCCATTTCTGAGCTCACCAGAAACAGAAGTATCTCAGCTAAAATTAGTCCAACAGAAAGTTAACTCTGCAATACTCTGCCCTGGCAGTTGTGGCAAATTCCAGCCTCTGATTCAGCTGAGGGGTGACAAGCCATGCAACTGAAAATGCTATCACAACTGTCATGATGGCTAAAGGAGTAATCATAGCCAGTCCTTTACATCTGATTATCACTTATCAAATCCATCTCGTTGTCATCTGCAATATCAGGATGGAACTAGTCAAATTTTGCTAAAAAAACCTTCCCTATATGAAATAGTTGATTGTATAATTACAGTAAGTATATAGAAATATTTAAAGCCTGAGTAGTAATTTTTTTTTTCCAAATATGTACCAAAATAAATAGGCACAGTTGTCTACTACATTATTCCTGCAGAAGGTTATTGGACAACATGGTAGTAGAATTTCATTTCGAAAATTTGGGGTATTTAATTTGGGGAAATTCTCCCCTACCAACTAAAAACTTGTTCGAAAAAAATCAGTTCTGAGACCTTTACCTCAACCAAAACAAGACATTTTCTGCTCTAGCACTCATTCATATAAGACAATATTTCTTGAAAAACCCTAATGAATTAAATTATTGATTCTGCAGAGGCACATCAACAGCACACCATTCACAGGGGCAGCTACATCACTAAAACCCAACTCATTTAAGAAAAGACATCAGTTACCTTGGTGAAGCAGCTGGGCTCGATGCACAGGAGGAAGTGCAGTTGTTAGGAAGGTGTGACGCCGGACAGCCAATAAAAATTTTAAACCACACTCATCAAGAGTTTCTCCACCTGGAAATAAGTATTTTTACACACATTTTACAGCAATTAATCCAAGTAAGTATTGTACGTCTTAACAGAAGAAATATAAATTTGTGACTACTAATACTTTGAATTTGTAAATGATGGTTTAGTCCATAATTCCTCCCTTCAAGAAAAGAGAAAGAAGAAAATTTCAAATATAAAAACTTCTGAAGTTATTTGTTCTGTTTAATGCAAGAGACAGAAAAAGTTATATATTTAAAAAAAAATAAAATTCTTCCTCAATTTCTCTACACGGTACAACAAATATTCGTCATTCCTGTCTCTTCAAAAGTGAATTAAAAATAATTATAGTATGTGGACTGATAGATTCATAGTGGCATTACCAGGTGGCAAAAGAAAATTTTACTTTTATCCAAGCAATAGGTCTTGAAACAATTACACTATGAAATGAAGGTGCATCATCATCTTACAAGCCACAGAAATATTCCACAACAGGAAAAAAAAAACCCTAGAAAGGCCGTGAAGCACAGTAGTACATTTAACTTGGAAGAGACATCTTACCCTGACTTCTGTCCCTGCTTTCTCCAATGTCAGTACTGGTAGTAGCAATTGTATCTGCCAAGGCCATCAGTGACATTTGCTCCATCCTAGTCAGACCTGGAAGGCTTGAATGAAGCAAGTGACGAGAAAGAACCTGAGCATGTTCTGGTCCAAAGTAAGTTGGGCTGTATTGAGAAAGATCAATGACTTTTGAACTGTCTTCATCTGCCTCAAATGTGACAAGGTCATCTGTACTTATAACAGTATTTTGGAAGAGATTTTCATAACTGTCATTGGGCATATCCTTTTTATTTTGACTATGCTGATTACTGGACTTCTCTGAACAGGAATAAGATGAATCATCATCCGCAGCAAGCAGAGCATACAGAGGCAATGGTGGAACAGAGTCTATTTCTATATAGTCTGTAGTCTCTGTTTTACTGAACATTTTGGGATCTCTTGCAGTGCTTCCACTGGCACTGATCGTCAGAGATCTGAGCCTCCTGTCATGGTTAGGCTCAGACTCATTTATAGCAACAACTTCTCCAGCAATGCACTTCACCAAGTGGGATAGAATGGCTTTTGCTCTGCGTACTTTACCGAGATCCATGAGTTCCAACAGTTGATATGGATGGTACTGAGGTAAAGTTGGAGATAATGTATGAGCTGCTTCAAATAGACCAGAATCTTCCATTTCCATAGACAGATCAGAGGCAGACCTTTTCCCACTAAGTTTCTGTGCAAGGCTGGTCATAGATCTGGTCAAAGTTCTCTTTGGTGGATGCAGACCTGAGGCAGCTGACTGGCTTTGTTTCATTAAACTAGTTAGGCATGGCATACTTCCACTGCAGGAATCTGTACTAACTAGTTCCTGCTTAGAAGGAGATTGCCACTGGGAATAAACATGCATTTCACAATCCATTCCAACTACCAGAATGCCATCACGCACCCAAGACAAGGACACAGGAAAAGGAGGTGACCCCTCCACAGATGAAACCAAGTCAACACAACGCAGCAAAATAAACCCAGAAAGAGTCGCAGCCTTAGGACTGCCACTCTGGGGGACTGCAGCAATCTCGTTACCATTTTGTTCCTGCCTCCTCCCAGACACCTGACCAAACATATAAAGTTTTGATCCAATTCCCACTGTCAGAATATGTGAACCATCTTCCCTAGACATCCAATCCAAGTGTACCAAGTGCTTAGTGTTGGGTACAATACTTCCACCATGAGACAGAGAAGTATCTTGTTGGTTATCTGCCACTAAATCGCTATCAACACTAACACCAGAGTCCAACATGGCGCCTAGCTCATCTAATTTAAGTGTCTGTTCTAAAATCCAAGAAGAACCCCCTGTAGACTCACATTCAAAAATACTAACGTGCATCACAAAATCTTGAGAAAGACGGCTGTTTCCAGACGCTGCCTGCTTGTACGCCACTGCTAATCTGTTTGTGTGCGCACAGCTGACATCAGTTGGCCTTCCTGGAACATTAATAGCACTACTACTAGGAAGTCCCTCCTCAATCAATAATGGCCATTCTTCCCACACATATTTAACATCACTGTCTGTGCCATATTGTGGCATGGAAGAAGCTTCAGTGACAACCCTGCATCTCCAGAATCGAACTTTTGCATCAGAGCAGGAAGTAGCCAGCAGATAAGGTGCACGACAAACAGGATATATGGAAGAAGAACTGAGATGTCCTAAAATGGAAAAAAATACACTCTTACGGGAGGAAATACTAAAAAGCAAAATTAGCAACATTTTTATTCAGCCACTACTTCAGGGCTCCAAATTAAAAAAATTATTACTGCTTCCTCACAAAGAAGTCATTTACAGGGCCTCACAAAGACAATATGTCAAATATACCATGAAACCATTTTACCCTTTGATTGCATTTTGTGCCCCAGAGAGGAATCAAATAATATTATTTAAACACGAATACTAACATATATTCTGTCAAAAAACATATTTCTTCATTGAAAAATCTAAAACTGTATTTTAGAAAGACTGCTGATGAAAACCTTAACATTTAAGTACAGATCCTACAAAAAACTTCATGAATGACCGCAAAACAAAATTTGTGTTTCTACTATTCTCTTAAGTAACAGCTTTATTTTAATGTTAGTTGCAGGACTGAAATACTAAGTGACAGGAAGTACATTTTAGCAAACCTTTTGGATTCACCTACACATGTTGGTTCTGACAACAAATCCAAAACTCACTATTATTTTGTTGCTATTTCAAGACCAAAGTCAGAAAGGCAGAGACTCCATATTTTAGTATTTTAAAAAAAGATGACAAACCTGCTGATGGCTTTACACTTATTATTTCGACTCCTTCTGGCATACTCAACTCTTGACTGTACACCATTTTGGAAGACAGAGTAAGCCAGCTGGTACTCTGAAGGTTTGCTCTACAGGCCCGATACTTTTGAGTGAAAGGTGATTGGTTCTTCTCTGGATCTGGTGAAGAATACAATTCTTCTGTTTGTATTGTTTCTTCAGATGGATTCGAACCTATCTTTTCATCTAAAAAAAGGTACGCATTGTTAACTCTAAAAGATCAATGATTTCTTTTAATGTAAGAAGTTATTTTATTTACTTTAATAGTTACAGAAGAAACAGACAAAACCTGACTTAAAATTTTACATTCATTGTCATTAAATGTATTCTCATATTCAGATGTAAAGAGAAACACTAGGACATCTCACATTAAGTATGTCAGAGATTCTAGAACTGCTGAGAGATTATAAAACAATCAAAGCATGACCAAAAAGACCAAAAGCTGCAAAGAAATATGTATGTGGCTATCCACTGAAAATAAGGTTTCAGTAAGCATAGAATACCTGCAGCTAGGGAAAATTAAATTAAGGCCCTCATGTCTTAGCTTACAAACTGATGGAAGTTATTTTTGAGAAATGTTTCAATAACAGATTTTATTCCTTAAAACATAGGCTCTCAGAGAATGTGATATGAATGCTTCCTTTTTTTGATAAAACTCAAGATCTGGAGTATAAAATTGCTGGAAATGGAACACGAAAATTTCCAACAGATTTCCTGCAGAGCCCTCTCAGCAATTTTCTCATCACAGAAGTACATCAGAAAATTTAGATCTTTGTTATTCTCACTAACTTATAAATTAATAACAATAACACTTTTTCTCTTATTTGAAAGCAACAGTAAGAAATGCTAATTTAGTTTAAATGACAGAAACATGGATTATAACAAATTTCTCTGGTAAGTGGTATAAGATTCATGTTTATTAAAATCTTTAAATGCTAACAGAAAACTACGAAAGTGTATCTTACCTTTCTATAAAACCTAAGAGTTTTAGAGATAGTTTGGTAGTTTGAAAGAGGACCAGCAGATTTCAGAACGTCAAAATTATTTAGAATTGTAATGGCATCACTGATGTTCAGACTACAATCCCATTTAAAATGTATGTATAAACTCAAAAATTGAAAACTAAAACTTCCAAAAAGCAAAACATCGTAACTGTTAGACTGTATTAGAGCCAATTAAGCATGTCTGTCCTTAGAATGCACAAAAAATACCAAACTCTAGGCTCAGGCTGAACTGAGCAGTTTCAGCAATCAGAAAAGCAGGTAATCAAGAAAGAATAGCTGTGATAAAATCTTGTAATAAAATGCAGAATCTTTTCCAAAAGATGAAACATTTTAGATTACACTGAACAGCAGATATTCACTAGACAGTGGTTTTTTTAAAAGAAAACAACAAGAAAGAGGGCTTACCTATTGAGACAGGAATTGCTTTCAAATGCAAATGCCACATATGTAGTAATGAACGGGTTTGTGTATATTCTATCACTATTAAGTAGAATTTTTCAGAGAATCCATTCTGCTGGTTTCCTGGTGAAATTGAGAACAGGAAGATCTTAGGGGTTATTCACCTGAAAGCAAAACTAAATTATCTTGGCTAGCAAATAATCAGATTAAGCTAACATGAATACTGAAATGCAATGATCTGACTGCATCTAACTCTTACATTAGCCTTCTCAGTTTTTTACCACAACCAACAAACACTACAATCACAGGTAGTGATTCTTACTCATGTAAGAACTGCTAGTGTTTTCTTTCAGAGATGACAACACATTTGGCTGACTTTGCTATGTTTAAAGTCAAATCCCAGAATGTATTATCAAGTATAGTATAGTCTAGAAGAGAGAAAGATATCATGCTTCTTCCTAAGAATTCACTTGCCATAGTTTTACACAAAAAGAAGATATGAGTTGTACCATCAACAGGCACCCAATTCTGGAGAGTTCACCCAGGTATTCCCTTTCTTTCATATAAAAGTCAACCCATTAGGACCAAAAAGGAATAGTTAATTTAGGGAGTCTTTTTCCTCTATGATTCCTCTGACCCTCTAGGTGTGTGTATACATAAAACATTACCAAGAATAGGCTGTATTTGCCCTGTGCTTTTAACATTGCAGTGGTTATGATACCATAGAAAACCGTAAATGAATTTGTTCTTTTTAAAAACAATATGAGGCAACTACCTCATTATTAAAGAGGAAATATGAAAGCACTAGAAAATAATTTCAAATTAGAATGCATGCAAATGATACGGTTCTAATTTTAACAGTTTTTCAAAGGGTCCATTTAGCCCAATTCCTTACATGGATGGCATGCAGCAATCTGTTACCAACTTTCAGAACACATACAGATGTATACAGTTGCCTAAGACCAAGCAACTCCCTATTTGTTCTGAAATTATTTCTGTGTGTCATACTCAAGATGTAAACATATGATTATGCTGCAGAGTAACACTTTTTATGTTTTCTATTTTGTTTCTTATTTTCAACATCTCAGTTGCATTTTTCTAACTCCAATAAGGGCTGGGATTATCTTCACTACCCCAAAACTCTTCCTCAGTTAAAAACAACCAGTTCCAGAACCAAATAATCACTATGTATATTCAGTTCATTTAGTATTTCCCTGGGTTCCTTTGACACTTTCCCACCACTCTGCTTCCTTTCATTCAGGACTCTCATCTAGTACTGCAGATGACCTGGTATCACAAACTTTACTCCAACCCCTTTTTCCTCGCACATTATTTCATTGGGACAGAACAATGCAATGCCTATATATCCAAATAACTGAGGCACTCCACCAAGGAAAGCCAATCATTTTTTCCAGAGCAGTCCAAGGATCTAGAAATCCACACACTATTCACAGTATTGCAGTGAGGAGGAATTGTTTGGCTTGCCATTTGTTGTGCCATGCAAGGCCTGAGGAGCAATATTTAGCTGATGTAAAAGAACAGCATCCACCATGACAGGATACAGTAAGCTTTGTCTGTGTTCATACCCTATAAGCACAGGCTTCACATCTAAAACCCTTGCCCCCTTCATGTTAAGGGACTGCCTAACACAGGACATTATGGGTGTGTTGTGATTTAAACTACTTGATCCAAAATCTGGTTGCAAACAACTCAAAGGAAGTGAAACACCCTTGAGCTTCACTAGTTACATTCTTCTGAAGACTTCAAATTAAGGTATTTGACATTAAAATGATAAAAGCCAAGCCATTAAACAAGTTTTTCCTTCTTTAGAATGAAAAATAAAACACTGTCTTCCATGTTCTATGGAAAAAAAAAAATTCTTTACCTGAGTCTGATAACCTGTTCTTCTCTGAAGGCATTTCCTTCTCCTGGTTATTTAAAATAAAGTCTTCTTGAAAAACATGGAATAACTGTGTTTTCCGGCCATGCTAAGGAAGTAAAAATACACAAGAAGTGAACATCCTGGTGTATACTTTTCAATAGTACTCCCTAACACAGGAGCTTTTAACTTGGTAAATTAAACACATCAACAGAAGACTCCTCATGAAAATGCACTTTCATTACTCACATTCTTTTCATTTACAGCTACTGTTGAAAACAAGTACAAGAATATGTCAAAAATAGTCCAAGTACCCCAAATTTACCTAAGGGAGAGCTACAGGTATTGCTTTTATTATTAATGCCTTTTAAAAAGCTAATTATGACACAAGATGAGTATAGCAGAAGATCTTACAAGCTCTGTGATGGCATCCAGTTCAATGATACATCCCGGGCGAGCTGTAGATTGCTGACTTATGATGTTAAAAACTTCTCCAACATATTTCTGTTTGAAAAGAATCAGGGGGGTGGTCTTGTTAACTTTTTATGCATTTCTGTGGCACAACCTGCTGGATAGGTGCAACATCACTGTGCAAATGCTAACTAAAGCATAAAATATACACTAGTTGTGATTCAGTAAGAACAGAGGTAACATTCCCTGTTTTATGAAGAGCACATTTGGTTTTGACGGCTGAAAGACGACAAGAATATCTGGAAAGCCTCACGTACAGCAATTTAATTTCCTTTCCCCAAGAGCTGAATTGTTGTCTCAGCTTTTCCTCAGGATAGCAATGCACCCACACAGTTATGATTCCTTGTGGTGTAAGTACTGCACAGTTATTTCCCCATCAAACCATATGCAGAATTTGAGATTAAATGAAATACAGTATAGCTAAAAAGCTTTACCTTATCTGTTTTTACAAGCAAAATAATCTGTGAAATCCTCAGCAACCAGTTTAGTTAGTCACCAAGTCTGAGCCTAGTGCAACTGAATGAAGTCATAACATGCAAAAACTTGAGATGGCTTTTCACTTACAGAAATTTCTGGGTTGGAGAGCTCACACAAAAGTTTCTTAGCATCTATTACAGCTTGATATAATCTTAAATGCTGTCCGTCACTAGCCACGAAGCAGGCACTTGGAGAATTACAGTATGCACCTGAAAAGCAGGAAGAAAGTGCTCAAATATTCAAACATCATCAAACATTCAAACATCATCCTTTTTTATTTTTTGACAACAGGCATTTTCGAAGTCATGACAAAAAATTATACAGCATAAAAGGAAATCCTCTTCTATTCACAAGCAAGGATTACAAAGTTTAAAGCTGTGCTTAGCAACCAAATCAAAGTATATGAAAACAAGAATTCCATTTGAAAACTAGAGCTAAATCTCCCACATTTAAATCTTCAGCATGCTATGAAGTATGCACTAGAACCCAAGAACTTTACTGCATAAACTTCTAAAATATCAAATACATAAAAGAGTAGAACACAGAAACCTTTCACAGAGGAATAAAGAATTTCCAAGTATCAGCAGCTTGAAAATTTGTGAGATTTGTGAAATAAAATGTTAATGCTTAACATTTTTCCAGTACATTCAAGTATACCTGCATTACCTATTCAAGTGAATTATTAGGTTATATTCAATTTATTCTAGAATACATCACAAATCAGAAAATAAAACTCACCAAGGCAATAGCTGGGTATAAGCGTGGGCAGCCATGCAACATTAGAAAAAGCTGAAACATGAAGAGAATTGATCCGAGCAAGTTCAGAAACTCCACCAGAAAAGGACAAAGGCCCAACAGGATCTACTCTCCATAGAATAAGTTCACTGTAAACAGCATTGGGATCCTGGGATGTCACATTTGCATTGCCTCTACTCTGAGGTCTTACTGGTGACTCCTGAGACTTAGAAGACTCATTTGTCTGTATTGCTTTCTCAACATCTGGTGAAATTAGAGCATTGTGATGTGAGGTTGTAAGCAGCAGCGGTAACACTGAGTGGCAAGCCAAGTCGTTAAGATGAAAACGGTGACCACAATATCGGGATTTGTGTGAAATACTGAGTACAGTTGAAAAAGCAGATTCTTCAGCAAAACTCACTAGCCACTGGTTCAGTGACCCATCTGCATGTTTGGAAATCATCATAACATTAGGTGTGAAGATACTTAGTTTTAAGCTGTTGGTAGATTTACTGTGTCCAGAAGAGATAAGCATAGATGAAGATCGTGTAAGGCCAGGAGGCTTTTGTTTGCCTTGTTGAATAGCTAAGTCAACATTTTTGGTACAAGCATACATCACTATACTTCTGCAAAGAGAGTTTGCATCACCTGTGGGAAATGCAACAGGAATTCTTGAGACAAATGACACCTGCAATTTTAAGAAAAAAAGACTAAGTATTAGGGTTCTCATCAAACTTCTCACTGAACACTGATGTAAAATTCAGGAGGAATAAAGTACCTGCACCTGGCGAAACATGCCAGGTTGGTATTCATCCAGCCAGTCCACATGCCACACCAGCAGGGAGCCATCCATAGGATGTATACTGAAGAGCATGTCAGCATTTTTACTCCATTCAGAAAGCAGAACTTCAATTTCATGATCAAAAATAGCAGAGGATAAAGGAGCAAGGCTTGAATATGGAGCAGCTTTCTCATCACCCAGTTCCTTCTTCTCTTGGTTTCCTTTCTGTTCATCTGAATTTTCATCAGCTTCTACAACACACACACACACACATATATATATATATTCAAAACCAGAAGTATAACAAGCAGGCATTGGAGCTAATTTCAAGCCTTTTATAAGCTACCCATATAAGAACTAATTTAAAAGGATGAAGATTACAACCATAAATCCGCTAACACAGAGCTCAGTGTCTAACAAACCAAAACAGTTTGTATTGCACCTTAATTTGAAATATTTTTCGTTTCCTCTACTTTATACAAATTTTTAATAATAAAAACAAATGCATAAATTTTTGTATATTTTTGCATGCATAGACAGAACAAAGGATAATAATCTCCAGGATGTATATATTTAAATTAATTGAGTGCACTATGTTATAGAACAAAGCTATTTAAATTAGCTGTACATTAATATCTAAAAAAAAGTTAATTCTGAAGTTGCTCTTGCTTCCTTAATATTGAAGTAACATTTTCATACACAGGCCTCCAGTCAGGCCTAATTAAATAACACAGTTTTCTGCATATATAACTCAAAATTTCTAGAACAACTACAAAAAGAGAAATCAGAACTTCCAGATGCATTTTTTTTAAAGTCACTCAGATACTTTCAGTGCAAAAGAAGAAAATGCATTGAAATGCCACTGTAATTTCTCTGTATCCTTGCATGTCAAGTTGCCAATCTCTCACTTCCCCCTGGGGGAACATTACAAATTACTTTAAAAACTGAAAGCCATTTCTCTACATGACATATGTCTGCATGACTTTTACCTTCTTCTGATCTGCCATCCATTTGATTAGAATCCTCAGTATTAGTCTCAGGGGAATGATGTTCAAAACTCCTTTTCAGTTGTTGCAAAAACACTTCCATAGATAAGGTAAAATGAAGTTCTTTGTTGTTTAGCCAGTGTACAATAAAAGGTCCACTTTTTTCTTCATTCTCACCAAGACTTAGAGATGTGATAGAAGGCAGTAGAGGAATATCTACCAAAAAAAGATATTGATTGACATTCTTGAGAACTAAGTAAGTTAGGTCAAAAAATAATTTTAGAGAAATGGTTTTCAAGCAGAAATCCCACAATGAAAAAAATAAATCCAAGTGTGCTGCAACTTGTCATTCCCTGCACCAACACCATCTGCTTTGAGACTTGTTCCACACAGAGGTTCTTTAGTATGCTTACATTAGGATAACAGTAGGGTCCTGCAATGTTGATGTAATACTGCACATGCAGCTTAATTTACTTTTTTTTTTTGCTACTACAGCTCAGTATGAACCAAATCATTTAAGCATAGTTCTCCAATATTCAGTTCACAAAGGATGCTGCAGTAGATACAGACTGTAACCAAAGACCATAGGGTTTACACTAGCAAAAATTAGTACAGAGATCACACAATGAATGCCCTCTGGAACACCATCACAAAACCCCAGGAGTTCTGATTCTGATATATTCTGTTAATTCATGTGATGGCATTTGATGTCCCATGTTGCTGTGAAAAATAAAGCAGAAATCAAAAAGTGTGGGACAGAAGCAAGGATCAGACTGCTGCAGAGAAACATAATCTAAATTAATCAAGGCTAAAGAGCAGACAGGTGATTTACTGCAATCTCCTCAAATGTGTGATACAGCAACATGTTAAAATCTCAAACTGCATGTAATTCCCACCTAGAAGTCTCCATGTATAGTCTCTTCTTCTCTCCCTATTTATGCACCATTACTTAAATTCCACATCCTGGGAGACAAAATACTTTTCACTCAAAATCTGTTATTCTTATCAAAATCAGCAATAGATTTGAATTACTAATCATCCAATCCAGCCAAAGAAAACTGTAACTGACAGCACAAAGATAAAAGAAAGAAGCACCACGACAACCAGCAGTACTGCTGTGGGTTGGGGACACAGCAGGGGAACAGGGCAGAAGTAGCACAGGTCATTTAAGAAGTCTATCTACCTGCACAGGCCAATGCCAGTCTCAAAAGTATCATTATACATCTGGAAAGTAAGAGAATCTGAAGGAAAAAAATTTTATTGATGCCCTTTGAAAGAAGTTTGAAGCTACAGTGAGCATGAATAAGGTGAACTAGAGGGATTACTTTTCAGATTAATTATAAATCTGTGTGCTTTTTTAGTATTTATCAAAGTCACTAAATAAATCACTTTTTTCCCAATTTCCATCTAAAACTACGAGCTTCTAAATGATGTTCAGCTCTGGACATTTTTCTTAGTGAATTTCTATTTGCTTAATAAATCACAGTATTTCTTCCCAGAAAACGTCTAAATCTTTGAATTCAGTAACTTTTTCTGTAATTGCCTAGAGACAAGTTTGTCCTAGCAACCACTGCTTATTCCTTTCACAGAATTCCACCCAGGCTGGACAACAGAAGAAATAAAATTATATTATAAAAGTAGATTGCAAGAATTTTTGTTGCATACATGCTATAAGTATATATGAAAGCATTATTCTTCAAAATGTGAAGTGAATGAGAGATAAAGCTGTTCTGGCTTTAGTTTTTATCAGATATTTTTAAATGCCGTAGGATTGGCAAATTTTAAAGTAAGACATCACAAACCAATTTGCTTTAAATCAAATTAAAGGAAATACAATTAGGTTTTTGGACTAAATTTAATTTCAAAAGGGCAAACAAAAAGGTCTACATAAAGAATGTGGTTAGACTGAGGTACTTAAAGACTTGACTGTGAGGGAGAGCATTTATTTCTTCAAATTAAGATTTAAAATGTGAAAGTTACCTCAGAGGTTCTACAATAAAGAACAACCTTCTATCCTCCAATCTACTGACTTAAAAGACAAGTGATCCAAAAGAATTTTTGAACAGATACTAATTGATATAGGTAATGTAAAAAGAATGCAAGATTAGAAAAGTCAAGGACAAGTTTTAAGTATGTAATTTTTCTAATTTTTTTCGAAATTGTTTTTATTGTCATTCTGTTTGTTTCTTGGCATATTTATGCTGCAAAGTCTATCAAAAGCAAAGGTAAAGTTTGCAGAGTTGTGCTGGTGTTGCGTGGTGTCTCACACTGGGCGGTGTTTTGGATTTGTGCTGAGCACAGAGCTGATGACACAGAGACGCGTTTGTTGTTGCTGGGCAGGGCTTGCACAGAACCAAGGACTTTTCTGGTTTTTGTACTGCCACACTGGCAAGGAACTTGGGGCTGCACTGGACACTGGGAGAACACTCAGCCAGGATAGGTGACTGAAACTGATCAAAGGGACACTCCAGACCACATGACACCATGGTCAGTGCTTAAAGTGGGAGGAGGAAGGAAGAAGGTGGAAAGCTTGAAGGGATGGTGTTTGTTATTTCAAGTGACTGTTAGGTTTGACAGGGCTCTGCTCTCCTGGAGATGGCTCAAGATCTCCTTGCCCACAGGAAGCAGCGAAGTCATTCCTTGTGTCTCATTGGTCATGTGTGCAGCTTTTGTTTCCCCTATTTAAGAAAACAAGGTTGAGATAAAACCTATTAACTTGGTTTTATCTCAGTCCAGGAGGTTTCTACTCTTCTGATTGTCTCCCCAGTCCTGCAGGGAGTGAGCAAGCGACTGCCTGGGGCTTGGTTGATGGCTAACCATGGTTAATCATAACATTAGCTATTCTGTATTAAAAAAAAATGCTTTAAAAGCAAGTAAAAAAAAGGTCAAAGATTATGTGCTACCTACATGAAAAGATTAGCTAGCTCACTGAGCAATCTGAAGAGGAAAAAATATAAGAGGAAATAAACAAATCCCCAAGAAGCTTTCAAGAAAGTTTCCTGTGTGACACTGGGTAATAACAAGCAATGTCTGGAGACTTTTCCCATGGAAATATGATAGCACTGATGGTACTGCACAAAGCTGTAAAAAGTCTCCTTCTGGTAGGCTGGATGTGATTCTAGTCCTGTCTGTTAAAATATGAACCAATGAGCTGCCACTCAAAATGCTGAACTATAATCAAGGTGAAAGTGTTTAGAGCTTTCCTTAGCAAAGCAGTGTTAATAGAAATCACTTGTTCTTTCCAATCATACCAGACTGTATAGCTAGAAACATGAACACATCATAAATGCTCTTAGCTGAAAACTAACTTTTGCTCTTAACTTTCAAACAAGTTAAGTAGGAACAGAAAAACAATACTATAAAAGAGAGTTTAACTAAAAGAGAGTTTAAGAAAAGAATTACATAGTATGTTTGTTCATTAAGTCCAGACAGAGAAAACCACACCAGAACCTTCATGAAGGTCATTGCATATTGCATCTCTAGTCAGTTTTTCAATGAACAGACACACACTTCATGAAAATGAAATCTTCAGCCATCTCCAGGAGAGCAGGGCCCTGTCACACCTAAAGGTCACTTGGGATAACAAACAGCGTACACAAAGATAATGAAGACAGAAGTATCAGCAGCTATAGGGGAGTTTCCTCAACCCCTTAACAACATGTTGTTCCGGTGCAAGGCAATATCAAAGTTTATGGAATATAAGGGCGAAGGCATGTTTTGTTTGGTTCAGAGACAGAAGGACATGAATGTGTGGTTATTTCAACAGTTAAGAAGCATACACATTTTTTATTTTATCAGTATGTTCCCAGTATCATACACAATTCACAGTAAATTTTAACTCAAGTTACAAATACTTAGCTTTCTCCATTTTAGACACTATCAATCTCACTTAAAAGATGAACAACATAAAAGACAGGATTATTGCACTGGAAATTTATTCATTACTGTAGAGAGTTCTTTCATGCCAAAATGAAACCGACATACTAGCAATTTTGCATGATCATTTAAATACTGAACAAATAGATCTGCTAAGTTTCCAGAGAGAACACATACCCAACAGCAACTGGAGCTCACTTCATAGCAAAGATTACATTTATTACCTGTGGCTGGATTGATACTGGCAGCAATATGGTAGTGGCAAAGGGCATTTGCATGAGGAGGAATGTTCCTGTGAGCTTCATGAGGATCTTGCTGATGCAGAGCACATCCAGTATGTGCTACAACAGTACCTGACCTCCTCCTTCCTCGTCGGAAGTGCCTCAGGTTTAACTGCATGAAAAATAAAGCATAATTTAAAATCCTTTCAAAAGAAAAAAACATACTTAATCTGTAAATGGTTTTCTAGGCACTAATGAATTATATTTTTCAGCTTAAAAGCTAACTTAAAGAATCAGTGGAGTTTCTTGCAAACTTGTGTTGAGTCTGCAGTAAAGAGAAACCAGTGCCTTTGGATTTATTTATGAAGGCCCATAAAATACCTTCATGTAGTAACTACTTCATACTTCAGTGTGCAGACAATATTCATACAGTTTTTGTACTTTCACAGAAAATACTCTTGTGTTTCATAAACACACACCATGCTTATTCAAGATTCTGAGCAAAGCAACAATACTGAGTAGTCTCATTTAATGAAAAACAGAATCTGTACTTTGGATCTAATTAGATCAGCACTTCAACACCCCACAAAAGGCCACAAGTTTCAAGATCCTCCTCTTTTATACAAATACTTGTTTCCAAGGGAAAGAATAATATTTAGTTTTTAAGACTGACTTACACATTTCAAGCCTTTTGTGCTGTAAACACCTATGTAAGCACCCAAACGTACACAGAGGTACGCAACTTGTATTAAAGATGGTATTACACTCTTGGCATTCCTTTTCACTTGCTGTGCTTTCTATCCTTACACAGCATGCTCATGTCAAACAGTCTTCTCTCAATTATCACATAATTGCTGTACCTGATTTCTAATGTTGCCTCTTATTTTTCACACGAACACAGAAATTTCTCCAGCTTCCTTTTTCCTCCTCTCTTTGACTATTTTCTTTTCTCTGTTGTGCCTTTTAGCCTGCCATTTTCAGGTATGCTGCACTATTTTTCAGATATAGCACGCACTACGAGCATGCTAAATACATCATTCTATTAATATAAAAGCACAATGCCCATATGTGCTCTACATACCTTTGAAGCAGACCATTAATGCTACACTTTCTTCCTTATTCACACTGGTTAGAAAACACTATCTGGTAAGAATCACTTGCCTTAATGCTTATGAGCAGTCTGCTCTGAGGACTACTGCAGAAAGGCTATTTTTCTTCCTTCCATATTACTGTTTTTACACTTGCAGAAGTCAGAGAGACCATCCCACAACTTTGAAGTAACAAATGAGCCCCTACCAAACATCTTAAGGCAGCAACCCTGGGTTTCACATAACCTATATATAATGTGTGCTCCATACTGCTCCTAGCCCTTTGAACTAAATACTGCAAAGCATTCTTTCTTCAGTCACCAGACAAAAATAGACAGTTGTGACTTTGGAACAGTGTGTCTTCAATGTGAGAAGCTCAGCAAAAGAGTTGTCAGCTTAGCCTGCCCAAGGAAGACTTCAAGGAAATTCACCCTTTTATAACATTTTATGCATATCTCTGATATAAAAGTATAAAAGATTTCAGCTTGCGATACATGTTTGAGATACAAATTACCAACTTGTCTAAAATCACAACTTTTTATATGTGTTTATTCTCACTGTTCAATTTCAATTCTTACCTCCAATGCACTCTGCACTTTTTCTTTACTTGAAGTATTTCTCTTGAAGTTATTTGTGAAGTTCACTGCTTCACTCCAATTGCTGTATCCTCCCCCGTACAACAGACTGTCATTGGGTAACAAAGTCTCTGCCCAGAGACGACAAACATTATCCTTACAGCAAGTCAGGAGTACATTGCAGACAGCACCACTAATGAAAGAAAATTTAAGGAGTGAAGAAGGTGCTAACTATTACACAGCATCAAAATAAACCAACATTTCCAAACAGTTTTCCACTACCAGCCTTTGGAATTGCACTAACTTACAGATACTGGCACAAGAAAAACTCATCAATACATTGTTATGAAAATGAATGATGTAGGAAAGGCCTTCCGCTCTGTTCAAGCATCTGACTATAAATCACCTCAAACGTCATCACATAATAGAGCAACAGCAAATTGTGGATTTTAATTTAAAGAAAACTTCATATCTAGAATAGCAAAATGTAAAATTTTTATCTTTTAAAGTCATTCACATAAAAAGCTAATAATATATTCTGGATATCTGATTGTAATTCCAGATCTTACTATTATCTACCAATTACAAAACAATATATATCCAAAAGACAGAAACTCAGATAATACCAGGGAAACGACAATTTAAATCTATGAGTTTTTAATCTTAGTTACTATTTTTCCAAGTCTAACTTGCGTTAAATGTATAGCCAAAAAATCCCATTACCTTAAACCAGACAGTGGAAAAAACTACACAGATCATCAGGTTTCCAGGTCATATAAGGTCACTATTTAGCTCTACATGATGATCTAAAGCTATGACTAGACTGTCCAGCAGCAAACTCCCTGAGGAAGCACAGAGCAGGTGGATTTTCAAAAGTGACACACAGAGTTAGTATATATTTAAGAAGAGTCTTAAAGACTGGTATAATGAACAACATAAACTTGCTCAACACAAAGGTATGCAAATGTTTCCTACTTGGAATAACATGGCAAAAAGATGGTTGCAGGCCACAAAACTGCTAACACTACTTCAGTTTAAGATTTAAAGTCCTGGTGGAAAACTAGGCATAGGTCATTTTGGAATCATCTTAACACAACCCTAACCCCTCAAACTGAAGGCACCAGTTCCAAATGAATACTTGAATCCAATTTCCAGATACTATTTCTGACAGAGATCCAGCTTTGTAGTAGGCAGAGAAACAAATAAAAAGACACAAAAATATCTGAATGTTTGTAAAAGAGGACTTCAAGTCACAGAACTTTTGCTCTGATTCCATCAGGATAGAACAAGTCAGGATTAAATGCATGAACGGTCACTTAGTGCAATCAAAAAAAAATGCAAAGAGACATGACTTTTCAAGAGCTGATTTTGTATTTAGTTCAATGCCTAAGTCAGTCTCTGAGACTTCTACCTTTTCAATTCTTTCCCAGGTAAGAGGATACTTGCCTTCCTCTCAAGAGCAAAAACAGTATAAAAGGTGTGCACACTCAATAACTGAAGTAAAACATAATTGTTATTGAAGTCGGAGGGAGAAGACCCACCTTGCATTGATCAGCATCGACTCCGATTTATTAATCAATCAGGCACTTTTTATAACGGTGTTAATCAAGTTCATGCATATTGCAAAATCTGAGCTCACAATAGGTCAGTGATAGCATACCAACCCCTCCTTATGTTTCCAATACCATGATTTGGGTTCTCAAAATTATTCTTGCTTTCCCAAAACAGCCAAAGATAGAACATCCACTTGTTATGAGAAAGCTGCCTGAGAACTCTGATGTGCAAGGCTCTCAAGGCCTTCATGCTTGTCACTTTTACCTGTAATTAAAAATAACCTGAGAACCTCTGCTGTTTACAGAAGCAGGCTGTGAGAATTTGTCCCCCACAGCTGCCTTCCAAGCCATCTCTGAAAAAATCTCCAACAAATTGTGTAGCAGTTGATTGTAGAGAGAGGCAGACTGTAGAGTTTGGGGGTTTTTTTGGCAATTTATGAACTAGTTATTAGAACTACTGACCGTGGCATGAATTTACTGGTCTTTCTCCATGAAAATGCATTTACTGATCGAGGATGAGCCAAATAAACAAATGAAAAATCAAGCTCTTTTGCTTGGTTTTCTGGACTGGCACCAGGTGGTGATACGGCTGACCGCCAGCTCTCTGCATTGTACCATACTTTCACAAGACAGTCATCCTGTGGGAAGACAAAAAAGGACAGTAAATAACATTACCTTGCTTAAGAATATGATGCACTTTTAGTACTTTTGAGTACATCTCCTGAGGTTTCATTTTTCTTTAAAGTAAAATGTTTTTCTTATCTGAGAGGAACAGCTCCATAAATGGAACTTCAACATGTGATCTTAAAGAAAAGACAGGAGCAGAGCTTCCATTTAACTCTTGCCATTACTAACTTGGATTTCATATATAAGTCCTTCTGATTAACTGCCAATTTTTAATCACAAAACCACAACTTGCACTAGCCTGAGATGGTATTCAAATGTTAATACAACTAATTCTACCTTGTCAGAAAACCACCCCAACTCCCTACATAAATTTAACTGGAAACGGGAAAAAAGGTCATAGATGATATCTCAAAAAACAAGCTCAGTACTGGTCAGACTGTTTTCAGACATACACACGAACTGATTGTGCCTTCAAGGACTAGATAAATTAATCTGGACCCAGATTCACAACTTGTTGATCAACTGTTAAATGTGAATGGTACTAAAATATTGAAATAACCTGGGTATGCATAACATGACCCTACTAGGGGGGACGATAGGTTGGTGTTGCTGACCAGCATTGTCCCTCACAAAGTTAAGTAAAGGAGTAAGACATAGAAAGAAAGGTGTGCTTTAAAGTTCTCCAGGCATGTAGCTAACTTAAGCATTTATGGTAAAAAATATGTTATTAATTTTCCTACTTACTAATTTTCTTACCTATTCAGTAATTCCCTTTGAAGGAATTTATAAACTAAAATAACAGGACATAAAATATTGGAGTCAAAAACTCTGCAATAATATAGCCTTATATAAGCTATTTGCAGATTAATTCCTTTTTCCACCATTCCATCAAATTATAACATTAGAAACCATTAAACCATTAACATTTGACTTGTAAAATAAACTTTAACTCCTACCCATCAAAAGAAGTGGAATACACATACATATATATTGTTGACAATAACAAAACACTACCTTTTTACATAAAACATATACCCAAAGAATTTTATTTAGCTGCAAAGCGGCTGGAATGGCTCTCCTTTCTATGACAGTAAAGGGCATCACAGAACATATAGCAAGAAATACAACATTCAAATAAGCACAAAAAGAATGGAGCATGAGAATTTACTGCTTTGTTTTTATACAGATAATAATCTAGCATGAAGAAAGCCAGTATTTCACTTTGTGTGTTGAAAGCTTGTTAACTGGAGCATAGTTTCCCTAGAAAAGGAAATCTAGGCAATTTTTACAAATTTGTTACACCTTTATCTATTCTATAAAGATAGCAAATGTCTGAAAAGTTAGTCTTCTAACCAAGCATGCTGACCTGAAATGGCACACTTTAAAGGAAAAAAGCCACATACAACTAATAAAGATGTGCATTACTCATCTGTTTCTGATGCACATAACTGAACCACAAAAATATGCATGACAACTACCTTTCAAAAGCAAGATTTATTTGCAGACTGAATCACCATCAACTCTTCATTTTTTAAGCATGTATTAGGGGATACTATGACTCAAACAGCCAAGTTCCACATTATTACTAAATCAAACACTTATTACATGTACACATAATTTTTCACTCATGCATCCAAGACAGAGTAAAGCAAATTGCAAAACTGTCTTTTATTCTTCAGCCTGAAACAAGTTCTGTCAGGTTTCTATTGCTCAGGATTCTGAGACTCTTAAACCAGGTTTTCACTAATATCAGCAACTGATATTAACTTTACATACTAGAATGTTGTTTTGTATCTAGCAACTCTGCAGCCTTTAGGTTCTTCAGTAGGTAGCAGAAATTCAATGCAGAATACAACTACTTCTCCCACTCATATTCCTTAACAAGTAATATAAATTCTTGTATGGGTTTGTCACATTTGTTCATTGGATCCTCTACGTGATCTTGATTTTTTTTTTTTCTGCTTTGACTTGTAAGGACATTATTCTCCTACAAAACCTGAACAACGAGTTTTGGAGTACAAATAAAAGATTAGCTTGTTTCAGGAAAACAAAAGACAGACAATTTGCTTTAATATTTTGCTTATTTTGCCAAGGGGTTCTGCTTTTGCTGACAAACTGCTCAGTGTTGAGCACACGGAACCAACTAGTGAGACAGGCCACAAACACTGTCATGAACCATGTGCCAATACACCCATGGAGGGGAATGTGAACCTCTCCTACAGACACAAAAAGGCGTACAGATATGTTAACACAAAAACACATGAAAGAGCTATTTTTGATTTTTTAAAATATTTTTTGGTATTTTGATTATATTTCCTCACTAGCAGGATAGCTAGCAGTGATTTCATCCACAAATTTCCCACATTCCTCAAAACTCTTCTTTTTCTTATGTCTTATAATTTGGTACAAATTAAAAATTAGTATTTTAGAATAGTAAGCACTGAATATTTGGTGTGTGACCTCCCTGCCTAGAACAACCGTTCTACCAAATTCATGTTTACCAAATTGTAAAGACACATAGACAGACTACAAAAAATTATGAAAAACATTTTTTTCATTAAGTCATCTTTTTTTTTTCCAATATGTTTTTGTTGGTTTGCTTTAATGCTTATCTGAATTAGTACAAAGCTCTAAGGAAAAAAATGCTTACCTTTCCAGCAGTAGCAAAAAACTCCCCATCTGGCGAGAATTTCATTAAACAAACTTGAGAAGCAGTTCTATAGAATAAAGACAATTAAAAGGAAAAAAAAAACCTTTAACAACTTTTATCGAATTCTAGACATTCTTTTCCTTGAATGCACAAACTTTTTGAATTCTGAAATACAAGTATGTATTCTGTTGTGTGAAAGTTAAGTTTTAACAAAGTCCAAAAGACTAAGATGTAAACTCCTGTACAACACATGGCTGTAGCGATCCAGAAAATCAAAATATTGTAGCTGACTATCCAATATTCAAAAATATTGTAGCAGAAAAGCAGGTGCCAACAGATTAACCTGCTCTACTTCCACTTCACACAATTATAAGGATCTCAAAATGGTCTCTGTTGTACCGTATTATCTTCCATTTTCTCCTGAATGACAGATTCATTTTTCATATTTCCCAGAATTACAACTCAAGAAAACGAAACAGTGTAAAAGGAATAATGTAGTTTAAAAGTGTCTGAAAGTAGCTTTTATATGAATGGTCACACTGCTATAAGGTGCTACACCAAAATATTCTAAACCTAATTATGTGTTTAACTTTTGGAGCATTTTACTTTAATTGGCTGCACTAATAAATGAGCTTCTTTTACAGGGTTTGAAGCACTCAGTTATTGACTAAGTAATAAAGCTTATTAAAAGCAACAAGAGCATACAAAAATTTAATTGCACACCACACATACAGTGTACATTTTTACCTAGAATTTAATAAACATGTAACATGTTGTTGAGGCCCAACTTTCCAAGGGGATTAAGTTAAATTAAGGCCAATAAAGCAGGGTGCATTTATGTGCAGTAACAAGAGCAAGGCAATTACAAAAGCCCTGTATCAAAGAAGTCCATCCAGGTTTAAGCAAAATTCTCCTTCTGGGGCAAATATGGAAACATTTGGGAATGTTTCCTTCAGGGATTAAAACAGGATATTTGCAGGGGCAAAATAACGTTCTTGCAGACTTCTCTACAAGAAAAACCTATTCTAAATCTAATTGCACTACAAATGCCAGAAGACATACAGGCATAAAAGGTATACAAAAAAAGCAAGTTCTGTTAACCCTTTCCAGGACCTACTCATTCAAAGAAGGCAACACTTAGCTATCTCCAACAAAGAGTTTAAAAGAGGAAAACGTGGAGAGCTGAGAAGACTTTTTTATGTCTTTATACATGATAGAAATGCAAAACCTGTTACAGAAGGGACAGAAGAAAAGCACTCTCTATGATCTTGAGTACTGTTACCAGAACCCCAGATCCTAAACCCATACTCAATGGCATTCTGTCTACAGGCTAACTTCTCTTATTAGGCTGAGAGATGAACGCCCAAAGATGTCTCAAAAAATAGAGTAAGTCTTCAACTCCTTGTAATTAGAAAGTTCATCACATGCCAGGAAAAGTCTTTGAGTTGTCATTTGGATGATCTTGGGTTTTTAAACACATTCACTGATAGAAGTTCAAGTAAAGAGAAAAAGGAACAATGAAGGATCATAAAATGGATGTTTTTCTGATATGTCCAGAAAACTACCTATAGAACTACCTACTAGAATTCTAAATGCTTCACAAAGAGTAACCTCAGGTGGGTCTGCTCAGCCTGCTATTTCGGGAAACTTCTTTAGGAGATGGCCATATGGAAGATTGCTCCCACATGAACCATGTACCCACACCACTGTACCAGCGAAGTCTACTTATGGCAGAATGATTTAAATTGTCTTACAAACTTAAGTACTAAACTAAAAGTCTTCCGAATGTACAATATACAAATGCAAATATCAGTATCAACACGAACACAAGAAGAGAATTCAGAGACAGAGAAAAGAGGATGTATCAACCCTGACTGTTCCAAATACCCAGAATAAATCTAAAAAAAGTATGTGCAAAATCAGGGGGTGGATGTTTAAGAAGGAAACAATAATGGAGTACACTGAAAAAAGAAGGAAGTTTTTTTTTAAATCAGTCCTGACAGCAATTACACAGCTTTCACCTTATTCCTGCTACAAAGGAAGAGTGCTTATTGGACAGCTTCAATATTAGCCTACCCTCAATATTTTACTAGTCTTGTTTGTAGCTGAAGAATTGCTCCAAAACCAACTGCAACTGATCTCATAAGAGGAAATAATGTCACATAGTCAAGGGAAATATGATTAAAACTTATCTCACATCAATAATATTTATCAAGTAACAGTATGCAATAGCATTTCACATAACTACACTAAGTATTTCATCTCAAAGTTATGAATCAGTAAAGAAAAGGAAATTACTTGTCTTTAAATGGATTCCTTACTTGCATTGCCAGATACATCTCCACTCTCCAAGTCCAACACCTGCTTTTTCAGTACTGTCATTGTCAGCAGGGTTCTCCAATGGAACATTGGACCAAAGTTGAAGACAATTGGAACCAGTCAGAAGGCGAGTACCTGGAACAAATATTTATCAAAATCTAACAACAAGCAAGTAGCAAACTATAGACTTTTAGAGAGAGAGAGAGAGAGGAAAAAAATTTCTGCAAAGCTGAAACTGCAGAAAAGAAACTGGCAGATATACCTTTTCTAGATTTTTTTTTTGGTAGATTTGAGCACCTAGAGTTCAAACTATGAATTAATCAAATTTTAGTTATTCTCTAAAAGAAATGCCTAGGTCTACTGCAGATATTAGTCCTTCTCAACAAATATTTACCATTTAAGCCACATTTTCTGATCGGCTCAGATAAGAATAATCGAGTCAGACCATACAGATGCATTTAGTATGTTAGTTCTCCGTAATAAGTGACAAAAGGTACATTTCACTCCACTTTGGTATTCTCTATCATGCTAGGACAGGGGAAAACAACTTTACCTTGTCCACAAGGAATGACAAAATTTAAAGTAAAAAAATTAATTGCAGTGTTTCTTTTAATCTGTTCATACCTGTGGGATCCCATGTTAGATTATGTACTATGGCTTCCAGTGAGATTTGAGCAGTCTTCTGCCACTGGTAATGTAACACCTGAAATTTTAAGTATTTACAAACATAAGCATGAAAACTCCTCATTCTCCTCTTTTATAATATAAATAGTACATCTTCACTGCATTCTCTAGATTTTATGAAGATGTTTAACATAAGTTACTGTTTATCTAATAAAAATTTGTTCATTCCGACATTAAAATGAAATAGCTTTTCACTAATGTGGCCATACTTATATGGGGTTTTTAACTTCTCATTTTAAAAGTTTAGCTTGAAAAAAATTAGTATATAAAATCATTACTGGAATTTGAGAATTGTTTTAGGAGGAAGTAAGATTTTATTTTTGCAACAAAGATACCGAGAATTACACAAGTTAAAGGCACCTGGTGCTTGATATCTGTACCATTGTTGAATTAGGAGTTCTGAAAGGTCAAGGTAACAAGTGATATTTCCCCTCCACTTTTTTTTTTTATTCTTTTAATATACAACAGGACAGTCAAGTGTTTTCCACTTTTGCATCACTGCTTCACTCTCTAGAACAAGTTGAGGATTAAGTTTACAAAATATTTATCTTGTCTGTTTCTGTAATAGACCAAAAAGGTTTGATGCTTTGATTTATAAAAGAAAAAGAAAACATTTCTGGAAATAATATTAGGAGCCAATTTCTTTTTTAATTCCAGACATCCTTAAAAGTAGTCATCCTCCACCCCAAAAATATCACACAGAAATAGATGTGAAGTTAAAATATGACAACTCAGTCTTTCAGAAGTTTGGCAAAAGACAGTAAAAAGCAGCTGCAGATAAGGACCTTCACAGAGTATTTGTAGAGCTGGATTTTCTGGGGTTCTTTAGACCCTGAACATTACAGTAAATGGAAGACAGAGACAATCCTACAAAAATGTTGAACAATATGCTGGAAACCATTGTATAAAAGTAAACTGAAAGAATGAAGTAACAGAATATTTCTTCAGCTAAAAAACATTTGAAAGCAAATTGTGGGTGGTGAGTGCTTGTCCTGCTGCTTACAGTTACTACTCCAACTCTGAAGTTCCAAATTAAGTGTACTCTTTACCAGTATAGAAAACCATTCAGGATGGACTGGAAAATGGGGTGGATGGGCCAAAAACAAGAGAAGTACATCCAAAATTTTCATAGGAGCGTGAGAATGCACATCTTACAGTAACTTTATTCCACTGCTTTGCAGTGATGTAAATTATTATGTAGCAGTTAATTTCCAGCTCATTAATTAATGTATAATATACCACAATATATATACCACAAGTTTACATGTACGTTGAGGATCTTATGACTGAGTTGGTTAGTATAAAGAGAAGAATCCACTAGATGGTCATATGAATAATTTGTTAATACAAATGGTGACCAAGCCCCTGAAGAGGGAGACATAAGCTCCTTGAGCAATTGCTGTCAAAGCTCTTATATCAACAAACTGTCTTCAATTAGAATCTAATGCTTCTAATTATAGCCATTTGCCTCCTCATGTAAGAAACATGGTTAAGTAATTTGCCCTAAATCATATTATTATTCAGAAATTAAGATTTTCGATGCTAATCACTAAACCACTGTCACCAAAAGCCCCAAAAGAATAAATATTTTTCTTATTGAACCATTTTAACACTGAAGTATAATCATTCTAAAAAAGCCACAGATTTCTGAAACTATTGCAATTTGGCCAAGTGCATGTAATTTCAAAAGCAAAAGATAGAGTAAGAACTGCAAAACACACCAAAACATAAAGGCTACACAGGCTGGTTCAAAAAGAAACTTCTATTTTAATGCCTACACTCATGGCAGAATGGGGCTGTGTATGTGTTTTTGGATTCTGGTGTATTTTGGTTATGAACTGCACGGTTACATAAGCAAGTAATATGAAGCATTAGAGTAAAGCCTATCTTGCTCAAAACTATTTCAAATTACAGGCCTCTGTCCTTATCTCACCCTTTTCACTTCCCAAGGACCACCTTTATGTCTCAACTTTATTCTAGCATTAAAAGAAGACATATAAAAAGCTCCAGCTTTAAAGCAAACTTTACTTTAAAGTAAAATCTATTAGGCTCTGTAACTGCTCAAATAAATTAAGGACTGATGAAATACTTACATTATGATGACTGCTGTTCTGCTTCAAGATGCTAAATGGCTCAAAGATACAAATCACCTTTCCGTAAGAAGCTGCAATCTAAAGTAATATACATTTATATGTAAATAAACACATATAAAAGAAACAAGCTGAACAAATAAAAACAAGATGCAAATGGTTGATTTAACTTTTAACCCTGCTTGTAGATAAATTTGAAGCTCACATCCATATTTCCTTTTGAAAACAGAAAATTACATTTACCAAAAATCTCTAACCTAGTGTTGTCAATAATAACAATACAATCCTCCATTTACTCATTAATCACAGTAAACTACTGAGAGTATAGTTGGACAACTTTTTAAAATCAGATTATTAGCAGTATTCTCCCCATATTAAACTATATTAAACTATGTAAACACTCAAAACAATCTGCAGAGTTCCAACTCTCAGACATGGAACCAGTACTCAATCAGAGCACTTTTGTGTACTTCCCTAGCATTAGAACAGGCTACCTTTCAAAAAGTTATTTCAAAAGATCCAAACTATGCCAAGAAAACACCCAATGCAGAAAACTGTAAATAAAACCACTACTAAAGGCTAACGTAAAACAGTCCAAGAAAAGTTGCAATATGGTCAGTTTTAAGTCAGTGTTTGAAAGTCTTCTTTCATCACAGAACATCAACCACCTCAAACTTGCATTAATACAAAATTACTAGCATTTGATCTCAAGGTATCTATATAAAAGCAAGACTAGAAGACTTGCTAAGAAGAGCCAAAGCAAGCAAATGTATGTTAAAGACCTCACACAGAGAGCTTGAGAGAATTATCACATGACAACATGGGCAAAAAGTACTTTGAACTACAGATTTACAAAAATTAAGGAGTCTGCATAAGTCATGAACAACAGACATCCTGCATTCTGAACTGATGGTAGTTAAAAGGAGAACATCTACAGATATGATATACTGCAATAATCTTCTATTTCTGTAAAATTCTGACTTAACATATACACAGTTTTCCTTTAACAATAATAAAGTAATTTAGATTCACTTTATAAAAAATATTTTGATTCCAGCATCAGCCACTAAAGTTTGAAAGGAAACCAAACTAAACTGTCATACCTAAGATCTATACAAACTCAAGAGATTCATACAGGTCCTAAAATCCACAGATTCATAGCTTTAAGAGAAACCCTCTACATTAGAAGAACAGATAGTTAAATAAATTTCCATCCTACCAACATCAGCCTGACCCAAAAATGCCAAGAATAATTTTGTCACATTTGCAAGGAAGAAGTTTCTTCAGGCATTTTGCATTCGCAGACTAATATCTGCCCTCTCTAATTCTCTTTAACTACCTCACTTACTGTTGCATTCTCTAATAATTGAATTCCATACCCAAAAGCAAAAATTTATATAAACTCATATTGATTAGATTTTCTTCCTTTGTTCCTTTTCTCCAAACGTGGACATTTTTTCCATATGTCAACTATTTTATTGTTCAGTGGTTTTTAAAGATAAGATTAGAATTCCAAAATGCTCAACTTGTAGTGTCCAGAGCAACTGCTGCTCCCAAAACTTTCCACTAGTTTCCACAGCCACTTACCCTGCATCTTCACTGAGCTGCACTCCACCAAAAAGAATAGTGGTGGGATTGAGAGCACTTTCAGCAAGTTCCCTGACAACACCAGGATGTGTGGAGCAGGCCACAGGCTGGAGGGAAGGGATGCCAGCCAGAGGGACCCTGGCAGGAAGAGAGGGGTGTCCTGGGGTGACGTTATGATGCTTGTATCCCCATTCACCTGTTCTGTACCTTTAAGACCAGCTCTGAAGAGTGGAAGTTTTGTTTGGGTTTCTCTTATCAGGGACACAGAGACAAGCGGTATATAGGGCTGTTTTTCACTTCTGGCTTGCTTGCTGCTTTTGCTTGCTCTCTTTTTCTGCTCTTGCTTCTGCTCTGCTTTAGCCTCTGCTTATTTGCTAAACAGTCCATATTCCTTCCTGGACTGTTTCTCCTTTCCTGTTCCTGTGACCATCTCGAACCTGCTCCGGACTGGGACCCGGGAACACCGAAGGTTCGGCTGCAGCGGCTGGCCCAGTGCCAGGAGGGACTGAGAACAGAGCAACCACCCCCCAAAAGAGACTTTCTGATTTTGTCATCTTTCTCAAAGCGGTGTCATCGGGTATTGTTCATTTTGTGTGCTGGGGGGTGCGGGGCCAGTCAAATAAACAGGTTCTTTCCACCTCTCTCCGAGGAATTTTTCCCGAACCGTTGGGGGGAGGGGCCGTGTGGGTTTTGCTTTCTGGAGGAGCCCTCCTTTGCAGATTCTTTAACAAATTTGCCCTAATCCAGGACAAGGGGCAAGCATGTGAACTCCTACTTCAAAAAGTCCAAGGGCAAGGTCCTGCACCTGGTCAGTCAGAATCAGCACAGACTAGGGAAACTGACAGACTGAGAGCAACCCTGTGGACATGAATTTGGGGATACTGGTGGACAAAAAATCTGTACGTGAGCTGGCAGTATCCCAGAAAGCCAACCAGGTCCTTGACTGCTCCAAAAGAAGGGTTGGCCAGTAGGGTGAAGGGGATGATTTCCCTACCCTAGTGAGACATCAACAGGAGTATCACATCCAGTTTCTGCCCAGCGTCAGGCAGAAATGGACATGCTGGGTTGAAAGAAGGGACACAAAAATGGTCAGAGAGTTGGAGTATTTCTCCTATGAAGACACACTGAGAGCACTGGAACTGTATGTTTTGACAAACCAAAGTGGAATTTGTGTGTCAGTACTGATGGAAGAATGCCTAAGAAGAAATTCTACCCTTTTAAGAACGACCTGAAAATTCATTGATCAGTCTGGTCAATAAGCAAATTCCTAGCCATCCACTGCTTAGTACTACAGCATTTTAGAAATACAGCCAGCTTCCTTACAGCAAACCAATTGCAATACAATTGTACAGCAATATGATACCAACTTGCAGACTCTCAATGACCTCACAGGTCTACTTAAGAAATGAAAAATCTCTAAAGCTTAGTAAGCCTTACAGTGTGGTACATTCATGCGTGCCCATTTACAATTCAAGGACAATTTCTCATTTAAACGTATACAGAATTGGTATCATGCAATCCAGATAACCTTGCAAATTTAGAGAAATAATGCTCAGTGAACTAAAAAAAACCCCTTTAGTTAACAGCATCCAACAGAGAGACTCAGGTAGACTACGGCTATGAAGAAGAAAAGAAAAACATTTCCTCATTTTCATTTGTGTTCCTTCACTAGCACTGCAAGAGCTTATCACTCAAATGCTAAAAAGCAGGAACAGGGTGTGGCTGGGGTTTCATCAGCAGTGTTCACAACAAAACTGGTTTCCATCAGACGTCTTGTCTCAAGATGGACACCAGAACATAACCAAAGCTCTCAGATTCAGCTCATAAGGCTTGTAGAAAGCTGACATTATCTGCTCACAAGGACAAGCTTAAAGAAACAACAGAGGTAGAAAACCTCTCTTATATGAACAAATAGTTATTCAAAGTTCCCACTAAACTGGCCGACAGTTTAATCCCTGAGACATCCCAATGGAGTGATACAGAACTGTGACATCCCAGTGAGCAGTTACCTGGTTATCTCTTTTTCACTCTGACAGGAAAATTAAAAAAAAGCTCCCTTAAAAGAAATTAAAACCCAGTGTTGTCTAAAATGCAACGCTGTGATGCAGACCTAGCTACAAAAAAAACAAAAGCTAGGAATTCAAGAAAGCAAACCCCATCCAAGAGAGGCTTTATGAATTGGTTGAAACAGATGTCATTTTTCTGGATGATCTGAAAGTGATTTTTGTGGAAGCATTCATCTCCTGCCAGCCACTAACATGTCAAAGAATGTCAATGACATGCCCAGTAGTGCAAAGCCATAGTGAATAAATTACTTTTGCTTCCAACTTAGTAATCTCTTAGTCAAATTCTTGCCCTGAATCCAGAACCTCCTGTGCAGTCCTACCTATCTTCTACAACCATCTGTGGTACTATTTATAATTACTGTGCTGCTTACAAGGAAAGACAGAAAGCAACCAGTCATTTTACTATTCATTGTAGTATATTTCCCCTCACTTGCAAGTATACACATTCCTAAGAAGGTGCTTAATATGACATTGCTGGAACATTTTTAGAAACACTGCTCTACGTACCTTCCCCTGTTGCATTGAACAGTCCACACATCCCACTAGAATGTTTCCATGTTTTGCTCCAGGGATTATCTGTAATCGTTCGAAGTCAGTCCCCAGTACCACAATATCACATCCTGATGCATATGCCTACAGTATAGATAAAAAAAAATTAAAAACACCCAAAGAAAACAAAAAAAAAACACTCCAAAATAATGCAAAGTTTTATCTACTTGCAGCATATTAGTGAAATATGAAACACTATAGTCCATGTATACTATCCAAGTAAAACACTACATAGTCAGAAGAGGTCTTTGCAGAGAAAAAACAGATGTCTGCAATTTAAACCCAAGCAACAGAAGCAGCAAATTTCTCTTTCTCCATGCTTACAAGTTCATCATAAGACTTGCATAACAAGCAAACAGTGGTTTGTGATTAAAAAAAAAAACAAAAAAATTTGGACGTACAAAAACACCTAAAAGAAATGTAAAAGCATAAAAACCATAGTTCTTGCAAATTAGAAAAAAGTAATATACTTAGATTGGAGAGAGACAGACTTGAGAAGTTTTTCTTTTAATTTTCAAATTTCTGAAAAGGGAGAGTAGAATTGAGGAGCTAAAATTTTACTAAAACATTTGGCAAGGGCTTTGTACAGGCAAAAATCAAAAGACTAACAACATGAAGCTTAGTTATACAGAAGCAAAACTGCCCTCAGACTTGTTGAGTCTCCTGTTATTTGTATGAATTCTATTCTCTCAAGTTTATATTGTCACTGAGTATGTTGCTATATCTAACACATTCACAGAGACAGTTCACTGAGTCTTGCAAATGCTTGAGTCAGAATTTCTTCCTACCTTCTTGGAAGTTTTATTAGGTATTGAGTACAGATAAAAATAGAGGAAAAGATTAAACACCGGAGAAACTTGTGGAAACAACAGTGAGGAGAATCATCTGATTAGCATAAGAAAGGAGCATTCAAGGATTAAATTCTCACAAAAAGGAATGCACACTCATTAAAAAGTTAGTCAGAAAGACAGCAACAAAATTAAGAGCAAAAAGAAGTATTCTGTTAGCAAGAGACTGATAAACGGATCAAAAATACACCATTTTAATTGACTACAAACTTCAAGAGTAGAATAGCATCACAGAAACTGAAGATGGAAGATTTCCATACACTGACAGAAATATCATGCCTTACAATCAACTTCTCTACTAATTTCCAATATATTAAATAAAAACTGTGGACTTTAAAACAAAAGCAGAATAACTGAAAGCTATATATATATACATTTGAAATCTAATGATCATGTTTTCAAGTGTTTTACATGAAAGAGTACTTTTACCAAGACTGGCCTAGACTATCATACCATCACACATCTTAAAATAAATAAATAAAATGAAAAATATTGAGATCTTAGTCCAAAGACATTTTCCCCACAAAGGATTAAGTGATGCTTCAAAGAAGAGTCTTAGCCAGAAGACTGTGTTCACCACTCCCAGCCAATATTCATTTATCACATTGCAACCAGCAGAACACCAGGCACCACCTTATAATTGAAAATGCTGTCTATAATTCTGCAGACTATATATAACCATATACTTATTTATGAACACTTATTACTGGCAGGTTTTTGAGCTCCTTCCTGTCCAGTTCCCCCTTCAGCTTCAAGACATCCAAGCAGTATAATTCTTCTTGTCAAAAGAGCAGCATTTATTACTAATTAGCATACTGAACTACAGGTTCCAAAGCAATCTAAGTGAAAGCTCATTCAAAAGAGGAGATTGGGTAGTAATTCTTGTTCAAATGTTAAAGTAATTATTTTGATATTGTGATGGCATTAACTTCAGACCTGTTCACAAAGGAATGTTTTTTTCTTCAGTTCAAAATAATCTCACCTGGTGACTCACTTGTTAAGTCCACAGATCACTAGAAAAAGCTTCTTTAGAAATACCATACATACATTTCTCAGAATTTAGAGTTCTGTATAGGGGCAATTTTAAGGAAAACAAAAACAAACTAAAAGAAGTGCTCCCATGTAAAGATAACATAGAAACCCAGACGCAGCTTTATTATAAATGTATTTTAAGACTGAAGTGTCAAAGGCTGTATGAAGCCCACCTGCTGTGTACATATGCCCTCCCCTAGGCCTCATCAGCACTTCAAAGGCTTACTATACTTCTCCTATCTTGTTCTTTCCATTTCTAGCTTCACAGTTAAGCCTGAAACCACCTTGCGCCACCACCACAATCACAGAACACAAAGAATGCCTTGGATTGGAAGGGACCCTAAAGATCATTTGGTTCCAACTCCATTGCAATGGGCAGGAACATCTTTCACTAGACCAGGCTGCTCAGAACCCCATCCAACCCAGCACTGAACACTTCCAGGGATGAACCTTCTCTAGACAACTATTCCAGTGCCTCATCAACCTCACAGTAAAGAATTTCTTTCCAACATCTAATCTAAACCTACTCTCAGTCTGAAGCCACTCCCCATTGTCCTGTCACTACATGTTCTTGAAACAGCTTTTCTCAATCTTTCAGTAGGCTCCCTTCAGGAACAGGAAGACCAAGATAAGGTAATCCTTACTCCTCTTTTCCAGACTGAATTTCTCTCAGCCCTTCCTCATGGAGACATGATCCATCTTTCTAATTATATTCATGGCCCTCCTTCAGACTTGTTCTGTGCCCTTCCTGTGCTGGGCACCCCAGAGCTGGATGCAGGGTTCCAGGTGGGCTCTCACCAGAGCAGAGAAGAGCAGAGGGGCAGAATCCCCTCCTCACCTGCTTTGGTTGCAGCCCAGGGCACGTTTGGCTCTGTGGGCTGTGAGTGCCCACAGCTGGGTCATGTCCAGCCCCTCACCCACCAGCACCCCCAGGCCCTTCTCACAGGGCTGCTCTCGCTCCCTTCATTCCCAGCCTGGAGTGATAACAGAGATTGTCCCAACCCTTGCACTTGGCCTTGTTAAACCTCATGTAAAATGCCATACTTCTATCATAATGAGCAATATATTAGTAGAAATCATGCAATGCATAAAATATTTTAATGAGGTCATAACTTCATCAGTTTTAAGACCTCAGCACAGTTGGCATTTTGCACTGGAAGAACTCTGTAAGTAACTATCAAACATGATACACTGGAGACTTGAGGAATCGCATATTCATCAATGCATCAGGAAATAAGATTTAAAACAATTATAGAGTATCTTGAGCTGGAAGGGACCCACTAGACCATCAGGATCCACCTCCTGGCCCTACAAGAGAATCAAACCACATGCCCAAGTGCAATGCCAAAACACTTCCTTAACTCTCTCAGGCTGGAGCTGCGACCACTTCCCTGGGGAGCCTGTTCCAGTGCCCATCCATGCTCTGAGAGATCAATACCCAGCCTACACTTGCCCTGACACAACTTCAGATCATTTCCTAGAGTCCTGTCACTGGTCACCAGAGAGAAGTATCAGCCCTGCCTGTACACTTTCCCTCATGAGGAAGCTATAGCTTGTCACGAGGTCTCTCCTCAGTCTCCTCTTAGCCAGGCTGTCACTGCTGGTACGGCTTTCCTCCCAGACCCCTCACTGTCCCTTCTGGATGCTCTCTCACAGCTTTATGTCCTTCTAACATTGTGCTGCTCAGAAGTCAGAACCCAGGCTAGCTCCTGTTAACCTAGAGCTATGAAGAACAAGAGTAGCTTAAAGAGGTATTAAAGCATCCTAGACTTGTTGTTTCCTGAACAAAAACACAAAATGTTTTTCAAAAAAAAAAAAGTTCTGGCATTTCTCCACACTACTTGAAAAGACTGACATTTGGGGGAAAAAAAAGGAATCACTTCAGACATCAGTCTGTTCAGACAGATTGGATCATACCTGGTCACACTGGCTTCCTAATGCCAATAAGCTGCAGCACCACTGACTAGCTCCTAAGTCTGTAGAACTGATCTGTTCCAAAGAGACAGAAAGGGGAGAAAAAGGCCTTTTCAAAGAGTTTCTGAACAGAACTACAGCCAAGCAGAAGGATGATGACTCGGAGGTTATTTTTGATGTTTAGTTAATGTTTGCCTGCAGGAGAACTACAGTTTCAAAGACAAAAGGCAAGGGATGCAGAGGGTAGGGAAGTTCTATATTGCAATGGAAAAAGGGTCTGAAGAAGGTGACTACGTTTTCTGGCAACTAGCTCCCTTTTCTACTGCTGTCACTACTCCTCACACTGACCAGGCACCTTAGGGACACCCTCCTAAGGTGTCCTTCCTTTGGTTCTTTGCTGTCCCCCCTGCAACTCATCCATTAGACGGATTCTGTGCAGAGATGTCAGATCCTCTTCAATACTCACTGGAGCCCAGACATCAGCTGAAAATGAAGTTCCTAAGCAGCAGTACCTTACCAAGATGTTTCTCTAAACAAAGTGCATAAAATTTACTGCTGGGCTAATTTTACATTTAAGATTTTTTTTATTCACAGCAGAGGTATTTTAGTGTAGTATAATAGAAGTCTGTACTTGGGAATAAGAAATATTTTCCATACTGTAAGACGGTCTCAGATACCACAAGAATGAATTCTGCCTACCAGTCACTTTATCTAACTTTTATTGTGAGATTTGTCCATGATAGTTAACATGCCACTCATCTTCATTTTAACCGGAGCTAATATGAGTGCATCTTTTTATGCAATGTTAACCAAAAAAAAAGGTAATTCCAGTCTTCTCTTAAGCAAGTATAAGTGATTCCAGTATAAGAATTTATTGTATGTATATATACACACACATAGATATTTTCATATATATATATATATATATTCATTTACCTATATTCCCTTGTGGGAAGGGGAGGGGAAGGGAGGGAGGGCCAAGGCAGAAAATGCTGTCATACAGTTAAATGGAGAAAGCATTCCTAAATGTATATTAATTTTTTAAAATAATAATATTAAAACCCTAAGACAAGTTTTTGAAGCAAGCAGAGCCTCCATGTCTGATGTTGGCAGGCCATAAAAGCCTTTCACCTTAAGAATGCCCTAGAACATTTACAAGAAAGTTGTCTTTGCACAATAAGACAAGCAGTTAACGTGATATTATCACATACTTGGAATGTTTATTAAATAGTGCTTTGTTCTTCTGTTCCAGAAATAAACAAGATAGAACTAGTTCAAGCTGCAGGACCATGGATCTCACTTGCAGCTGACACAGCAAACAAGCCTGAAATTAGGAAGTGAAAAATGTTCTAGACCTGTGAAAATAAATGTGATTTTGTATTGCAGAAGAGGGTTTTCACAAAAATTCTGCCCATTCTTTTAATCCAATGTTGGCTCTTAGTTCTATATTAATATTTCTTTGAAGAAGAATAGCAGAAATTTTGACTGGAACAGTGCTTTAAAAGCACAGGAAATAGTATAGACAATTATACAAACTATTCTGATTTCTTTCTAAAATGGAAGTCTGACATATACAACTCACAATCTGAGACTGCTATTGGGAAATTACTCTCAACAGAAGGAAAGCCAACAATTGGGGGGGCCTCAACCTCTCACACTGCACAGGACCTCCCACACATTTATTTATCTTACAATCAACCTTCCTGACATATTTCTTCTATGTACTGACATACTAAGTTTTTGCTATAGTTTCTGCTACAGCTATTTAAGGGCTGACACATTACCTTGGACAACTTGCACAAACTTTATTTCACCAACCTCTCTTACATGAAGGGCAGCTATTATCCACGGCTAAATGCAGCAGACCATGCATGCACACATACGTATTTATAAAGATACATATATAAACACATTCAAGCATATATGGGATGAACATACACTAGAAAGACAATGCAAAACTCAGTAAAAGTCAAGATAAAAACTAAAGACAAATCTATGAAGCAGATGATACTGCAGTAATTGCTATCTTTTTATCCTATGCACAGAATGATCAAAATCAAAAGACTCCCCAAGAGCCACATGGTATCTTGCAGAATTATTTTATTCTAGTTTATTATGGCCTCTCTCTAGCCCCACTTTTGATCAAAACTTACACTAGTCTACGTATTCCACTTAAACATTCATTTAATTAAATTCTTTTATTAGGATGCTAAATTAAATTTTAAGCAATTCCATTTCATCATGTTTCATAAAAAAGATTCAACTTTATTTATCAGAAGTACTTGACCTATTATACTACAACCATATTAGAGTATATACAAGTATCCAATTCATTGGCCATGCCCTTTGAATCATGTTTCACTGCACTTCAAATCATGAAACTGCACTTTTCATTGACGTGCAAAGAAATTTTATCTTTTTTTTAATTAATTCAGTTAGGACATAATTAATTTCTTAAGTCCAGAGTAGCTTAACTCAAATATTATTTAAAAAAAAAAAAAAAAAAAGCATTCTTAAAAAGGTTCCCTACTAAATCCCTTCCCTTTACTAAATACCAACCAAGAAGCAGATGAGGTGTAAACAGTGTAATTTCTTGACTGACTATTGTGATATCTAAATTTTCTGGGCTACAGATATCCAGGGGGTTCTTAGTGTAAACATTAAGTATTTTCTAGACAGGTAAGAAAGAATATCACTGAGCCATAGAAATTAATTTTCTAAATTTATCAGAAAACCTTGCAGAATGGAAAACCTTCTTCTACTGCAACCCAGTACCTTTAGAAAACTCAGTGTGGTCTTGATTAAGCTATGTAACCTCACTCCTCACCCAATTTTCCCGGTGCCTTTTAATTTCAGATATTTAGTTCCCAGTTCTATCCATCTTACATAGCAAGTCTCAAGTCCAGAATTAGTTTAATCACACACACAGATGAAATCTGTCAAGGAAATATTTTGGTTCCATTGAAATAATCTATGTAATTAATCCTTTTTTCACATATTTTTACCCTACGAACAATCGCTCTTTTGTGATTTTCATTATCAGTTTTGGGACTTGCACTTGTAAAGTTGCTATTGCTCACAGAGACTTCCCCCCCTCCAAAACCTTTTGCTACTTTGGTTAGGGGAAATAATAATGACAAAAAAAAATTAGAGAATCAGAACTGAATATGCAAAAACATTGTATCAGTGCTGGTTACCCATTTAATAACTTAAATACAAGTTCAGTAATAACTAGTTCAGAGGAATCATGTGATAAACTCCAGGAGCTTACTTTTACTCAAATATTTCAGACCTGACATGAATAAAAGAAAGCAAAGGATGTCTTCCACTGTGGACAAGTACATGGAAAATAAAATAATTCAGTATCTGGAGAAGAACACAAAGAATAAACAAGTAACTCCCAACAGCAGAGGGCCAGCTTCTCACTGATTAAGTGTCCTTACGTTACTATCACCTGCCCTCAGCAGAGAAACAACAGGCATGCTTCTTATTGTATCTTGATACTTATGAGCCTTTTTCAACACATAAATAAAAAATGGGCTAAAAACTTTATCAGTGTTCTCTCCAAGGAAGCTCATGCTCCTTCACATCCTAAAACAAAAGTCAGAACAACAAACCTGCCTCACATTAGATATCTGAAATACTTCCTTAAAAGATATCAGCACATACTCAAAAAGGTGCATGATTCAGTGGATACAGAAAGTTTTACACTAATTTTTGCTTCAAAATTTTCAGCTTTTAAGAGAAGAATCTTGATATTTTTAGCTTAGAACCGTAATATTTTAAAATACTTCACTTTGAATATTCAGTGCTGTCTATGAGAAAATATCCTGAAGCATACTGTATCTAAAAAAATAAAAAAAATTACAGACCAAGTTCTCCTGTTGGACAAGGAGAACTTGTCCCTCCTGCACAGTACATAACCTTGAAATATCAACTCCTATCTTCTCAGCCACAATAACTGGAAGCATAGAAGTTTTACATGTTTGGGGTTTTTTTTTTCCTTTTCTAAAATAAAATTCAATAGTATTTATACTAATTAATGCTTATATCATCATTTCAGACAAGAAAAAACTATGGGGCATTTTTTTTCATTGGATTTTCTAATGCTTGAGTCTGTCATCCTTTTCCAAAAAAGCAGAAATTAGCTTCGGTGCCTTTTACTTCTTAATCCTTCTGAGCAATCTCATCAACTTAACACAGCATTAGCACAGAATCAGTAACAACAACAAAAACATCCCTGAAGCAGTCAAGGATATATCTGTTAGCCGTTTTAAATTTGAGGAAAACAAATCCATTAATAAGCCTTCAGGGAAATGGATAATGAAAGGAAGATGAATGCAGCTATAGGAAATATTGTTATTACATTTATGTCTAGGAAACATTGTTACAATATACTTCTATGAAAACAGCTCCTCCAAAAGAGAGACCACAGTAATGAATATCAAAAATTACACTTCTCAATCATTCCATTCTCCTGAAGAAAAGATTCCTACTCCTCTTATCCACTGGAGACCTCCAAAACTTTACATAAGCTCGGCTGTAACAGGTAGAAAGTGAGTCTAGTGAAATGAATGACTCAAACTGTGTCTCTCAAAAAAAATGACCTCAAAATGGCAAGCTTATGACAAGATACTTTGAAAGCTTACCAGCATTCCTCTGTAAAGCAGACCTCCTCGTCTCTTACTAAATGGCTTCCCACCGCAGGTGGCTCTTTGACATTTCTGAATACGTAAAATTGGAGAGTTTGGCACAATTTGGTATCTGAAGTCTCAACTGCTGTGGTTTAAGGCATCTTCTAACATGAACTTATTTATGGGAAGCAAGGGCACGGCCGGACAGCGCTGCAGACAGACTCGGCAGAGCCAGCCTAACCCTGGGGAAGCGCCTCTGCTCCAGTGCCCCAGGCGGAGCTGCAAGCAGCTGGGCGAATTTAACTGCGTACACCAGACGGGACGGCAAACAACAAGATTTCATTCCTGCATTTCCGCCTATCATTCCCTTATCAAACTGGAGAGCACACCAGGCTGAAGCTGGGGGCAGCCATAAAAGGTAAGGTTAAAAATACCCCAGCGCGGTGCCCTGAGAAACTTCGCTGCATCTGATTTCATTCCTCTTCAGCCCTACGCGGAGGGAGGGTGGGAATAAGAACACAACAGAAGTGTGTTTACAAAACAAAAGCAAAAGGAAGGAAAAGGCACTTTAATAAAGACTTTGGCCTTTGCAACCTACTGAAGTGCTTTCTCTCCACTCTAAGAGACAGGGACTTCAAACAGCCTTTGAAAACCTCAGCAACACTAGGGCTGGCTATTCCAAGTCTTCCTCAGCTATGCGCAGAAGAGGATTTCAGCCACCTTCCTGACTGCAAGGCAGCGCTGAACTCCCTTCCAGAGCGAGCCGCACGTCCCGGCAGCCGTTTATGTAATCTTTTATCGCCACCACCACATCTCCGCGGCCCCGGACCGCCGCTGCCGGCATGTGCCCGCCGCCCCGCCGGCTCCGCGCCCTCCCGGGGCCGCCGCCGGCAGCGGGGCCGCCGCTCCGCACAAGTTTTGCGCGCCCCCGCCCCCGCCGGGCCCGGGACCCGCGGGCCCCTCGGGCGGCGCCGCCGCCGCCGGACGGCGCCACCGGGGCGAGCCCCGAGCCCGGGGCCGCCCGCGGCCGCCGCGCCTGACGCAGCCGCTTTCGGCGCCGGGCCCTGCGGAGGCGCCGCGGCGAGGGACACTCACCGTGAAGGGCTGGTCGTGCAGGCTGCCCACGGAGAAGCAGCTGTCCCCGGGATTCACGGCGCCCGTCAGCACCTGGTGCAGGTTCATGGTGGAGGGCGCGGCCGCTCGGCCACCGCCGCTTGTCCCCCCGCGCCCGGCGGCGGCGGAGGCGGTGCTTCCCGGGGGCGGAGCGGCGCCGCGCATGCTCGGCCGGGGCGCCGTCCCTGGGGCGGGCTGAGAGTTCCGTCCGCCCCGTGTGTAACTCGACTTTCCTGTTAAAATAACCAGACTTTCCTGTCAAAACAGCGCTGGAAAACGCTGCCGCTGCGCCGGAGACAGGCGGTGGTGACGGAGCGGACTCGAAACCTGCCGAGCTGCTGCGCCTCCCGCCTGCTCGGGCCGGCAGCGCCGACCCCAAGCGCATCTGCTTCCAGCCCCTTCCAACAAGGGCAGGGGCTCGGCCGCAGCCCTCCCTCCCTCCCGGCAATGACAAGAGGAAGCACGTGGTAACAGGAGCCTTGGGTCCCCGAGGTTAGGGAAACAAATCGCTTTTGCTTGGAGCTCAGAGTGGCTGTAAGCAGCAGGGCTTTTCACCGTCCGGATGAGATGAGGGCAAACGGGAGCCGGCCGCGATGGGCGCGGCAGCTCCCGGGCGGGTGAGGGCGGGCCGGCCGGGCCCCAGAGAGCGGCGGAGCTCAGGCCCCACGGCAGCAGCTCTGCATCACCAAAGGTACGGCAAGCTGAGGTGTCTCCCTGTTGTGAGACAGCGTGGCCATTCTCTCTGCTACGCTTTATAGTATTTCTTTATAGTATTCCACTGTAACTAGCTTTTAGTCTTCCATCAATTTCTCATAGGAAACTTCAGCATTACTGATAGTGGAACCCTGGAAAAAGTTAAAGGTAGAATCTAAAATGTTAGGCTTTGTGCTTTCCCAGATCAACTGCACCTGCGTAAGCAGTGTGATAAATTATGTAATTGTTAGATGTGATGATTGTTTAGTAATTAAATGTAATTATTATATAACCATAAGTAGAATAATGAGAAACCATGTTGGAAATTCAGAGGGGCTAAATTTATGTATACAATAGAACAATATAAGTTTAATAATTAACATGAAAGTTATGTAATGATAGAGTATAAAACATGATCATTTCGGATGTATGGTCGGAATCAGATTTGGGTAATTCCAGAGCTCTTTAATAAAAAGCACCACGTATAATCCCTCGTGATTATGTGTTTTTGAACGCTAACATTACAAGTGTTTTCTCTTGTGAATTACAGGTCCCACATCAATTTGCATTCTTACATTATCCCTGTATCAAATATTAGTTCCTCTTTCTGCCCAGCAGCTCTTCTAATAAAAAATGCAAAATTAAAATAATTTGAAGGTGTTAGGCATAACTTTGTGTACTACATCCCAGGATACTTATAAGGTGATACTGTGTATCTGTAGATGGTAATGCCTAAGTTTCCAGTCTTTGCATAAGCAATGTCAATCTCATATACTTTCAGGCATTATGTCTTACACATCATTTTAGTAAATATAAGCCTTGCATCCTTTGAAAAGCAGATTGACAAGCATGCCACCATAACACAATTTGATGATGATCATTCATGCATATTAAAGAAAGATTTCTTTTTAAAGTCTTCTGATATGAGAAAAAAATCATCAGGTTTGGCACTCTGTGTATGTAGATGTTCCTCCGAAAAAAGTTACAAACTCCTATAACCCTAATCACTTTTGTTTGACAAAGCATCAGAAAGTTATCAAAGTATCCTGTCAATGAGTAGTGATCTTACTATTTACTCTTGCAAGAATTGCTGGTCACTGATAAATGATCTTAATTCTCCTTCCTGCTGCACAATCTCAAAAGTCAACCTCAGTGAATTTTTTTAAGCTAACAAAAATTTTGTTCATTGATTTCTAGGTAAGAAAGTGAATTATCACTGAAAACAGAAAGAGACCCTCATTTGCAATTTTCAGCACAACCAGCTACTTCTGGGCTCACACAGTGAACTGCTCTGCTTTGCTTGCAGCCAGCCAGCTGGAACTTCAGCCACAAGGACTGATGTGGGCAGAAGAGGTCAGAGGTACTGCAGGTCTATATTGGTTCTTCAAGCCTTATTCAATCCATAGGTGTAAAGCTCATAGGATTTGCAGTATAACAAAAGAAAGAGCAGGCTAACAGCAGACAGCAATCCCAAACCCCTGTCTGAGGAGGGTGAAGAAATCAAGGAGGGGAAACTCAGGACACCAACAAAAATGATGAAAGGAAGAGTTTTACTTCGTAGTTGATAACTGCTTTTTAATCTATATCTACAACACAGTGTGGCATTTATAACTGCAACACCCTAACATGCTGATATGCTAAGAAAATACTTTCTAAGTGAATTTGACCTTTGTCACTACTGAGATTAGTAGTGTTTGCCCTACTTCACAGAAGAAAGGACATTAACTTGTGTTCTCTCCGCCATGGATAGAGTGGAAGGCTCTGTAGCGACCTGTCAGGTGTATAAATCCACATCAGGGCTCCCATCCCCACAGGAATGGGGCCCACTACCTTCCTCCTCCCACATTTGCTGTGTCAGCAACACACAGGAGCTTTCATGCCTCACCTTGCTGCTGATCCCTGACACTGCTGCTGTGCTTCTTCCACTTCTTAGCCTGGGCAATGGCAAGGACAGCCACCAGCCATGTGTTGATTGATGCCCCTCCTCGCTTTTGCAACATCTGTGAATTTAGCTGCAGACAAATTATCTACTGTGTATTTTATTATAATGTCAAAGTGAATGCATTGTAGGACATTTAAAAAGAAAAGCTTTAAATGGTTTAATACAATTAATTACAATACAATTAAAAGTATAGTTATACATTGTCTTGTTGACAAAAACATGTAAGTTGGTTTAGCTCAGAATTTCAAAACTCAACAGTTTCTAAGGGTAAAAAAAAAAAGCTCAGAAAACAAACAGAACAGTTTTTTTCATATAATTTTTGTTCATTTTGCATATTTTCTCACCTTCTCAATAAACACTTTTTCTTCTTTTAAGATCTTTGGTTTTCCTTTCTCTCAGAAAAATTAAAAAACCAGAACAGGCATTGAGTTAACCTACAGTATTATACAGTAACATTATAAACTCCTTTTTATTTTTGCCCCCCTAACCTCAGTAAATCTTCTTTATCTGAGTCTTTCAGGTACTGCAATTCTTTTCACAAGCTGATGACTCCTGTCTTTCACAATTGCTAATGAGTATGCTCACTCAGGCCTTTACTTTGTTTCTTTAAAGGGAGCTGTATGAAATGGTATCTGTATCAGAATATCAGGAAGGTCAGAAAGGAAAAACCCTAATTTCCCAATATTTTAACATACACTGGCTTTGGCTGTTCTGAAAACCTGACAGAACTGCAGCATTTGTGCTTGGAAGTGAACAATTTGCTGCTTTTTGATTATTGAGAAAAGTATGACTGTTTCAGTAGCAATGAGGCCCTTAAATGCTCCATAAAGCAATACCAAGTATATGCATACACACTTCTCATTAGTAAATCCTGCATATATTTTCCTGACAGTATCCAAGGAAAGTCTAAATGAGAATTTTAAATCATACTCCCACAAGTCTCTTCTAAATTCAAAATTGCACATCTGCACATCAAATCCGCATTAACAATACTCTTCAGTGTAATGCAGCACAAAATTGGTATATATATGTAAATTATTTCACTTGCAGAATTACAATGATACACTTTGTGTTCTTTCTGCACAAGAAACATCCATGAGTCACTCATTAACAGTGGTGAGGTCACTTATGTCAATGATATACAGGCAGCTTGAAAGAAGCTGGCATTTTAAGTGGCATGTTTAGAGTTTGTCTATGGTAATAGAAAATATATTCTTCCTGTATTTCTTAATAATTAGCTACAGGGAGGTAACACATTTTGCATTTATATTTTACCTTTCATGTGAAAAAACCAATGCACTGCAGCCAGGAATAGCTGTGCACCTCATACGCTGTTTGACCTTGTCTTTGCTACCCTTGATATTTCTGCAGGGTTTCTTTGGTTGTGAATACACAAGGCAAAGGTGGACCTTAGTGAGGTTAAGCCTGAAGAGCCCTTGCTGATCTCCTCAAGATCTGGTGTTCTTCCTTTGTGATCACACTGGCAATCTCTTGAAGGACTACTTGATTCTCCTGTTGAGCTTTTGTGACTTCTAAAAGTGTAAAACAGTAAAACACACACCATAGAATCTTGGGAAAATGTGAAATGCATAAATACATACATATTGGCATTTAGTAATGAGATTCTGAACAGAAGACCACTTTATGAAACCTTTCTTTCCAAAAAAGCTGGCTTTATTCATGTGTTCAGTACCCCAAGTTTCATTATTTGTAGCCTGAAGGTTAGAGTGATATTTGGTTTTCTTTTCTTTTTTTTCTTGGTACAGTTTTCATTTGGTGAAAGACATTTTGTAACAGCTAATGTTGCTGTCACATCTCCTGTACAGTGCAGTACATCGCTTTTCACTTCAGTGATCTGATATGACCTTTTACTTGGTGAGAGAGATATATACTGACGGGTATCCTTTTTAACAAGATATTGGTAAAGATGTTTTCATTTATTAAATTCAGGTTTTATTTGGCTTTTTCTTTGGTTCCAGCAGAGAGTATCGTAACTAGTTGATTGTAAGGTAAAAATCAACAATTATTAGATCCCTCAGGCTTGCAAATTAGCAGTTAACAATTAACAGACTTTTAAAATTTCCATTCATTTTCCAATTCATATACAGAGTTTTACATTCATTTCACATAACTGAGATTAAGGCTACTTTTGAAGAAAGTCATGAAAGGACTGCTGGATAGTACATTAACTGTCCACTCTTTCCCATATATTTATAAAATATTCTGTGATCCCTGACAGCTGAGGATGCAAAGCTGGACTTCATCTCTTGCGTGGGAGTAGTGGGGGGCCCCGTCAGGTGCGCCCTCACTTTCCAGCAGGCTGCTCTAAGGATACAGATCTGCACCTCAGCAGAGCTGGGAGAGCCAGGAAGGCTGCTCTGGCGTGGAGCTGCTGTGCAAAATATCCACTGGTGGATCACACAGTGCATGCTTGAGAGTGATCTTGTTTGGCATGTACAAGTCCTGTCCTACTGCAAATGCTCAATAGTGATGATTTCCAGACGCATCAGTCAGTTTTCACCCCTCATCTGTCTTATATGAACAGGATACTTTTTGTGCCACAGTGCTGTAGTCAATATCCTGGAAATGACTGAGCCTGGCTTTCTCTACCCATGCAAAGATGGCTCTGGTTGGGTCAGTTCTTTATGCAGACCCGGAGAGCCCCATCTGGCCTCAGAGAAGTTCTGCTGACAGCTCACCTGCTGGCATTGAACTCTGATTAGGCTGCTGATGTGTAGCCTGTTACTTGAAACTCACATGAACAGCTGTTGAAATAGTCATTATGCAGTATTATCTACCAGAAAGTATTTGTCCTTTTTATGTAAATTCTGAATTATTCAGTAAGTCTATTTCTCTTTTATAAACTGTGATTTTCATGTTGAGCATAATAACAAATACTATTTTTTTTTTTGTTCTCTGAAATGTCAAATTATATTTAAATAAATATGTAGTCTCCGTATTCACATACATCATACTGCCAGTCTATTCCAATAAAGAATATTTTATAAATTTGGAACACTCTCGGGTATTTCAGATGGCATATGGTTTCCATATCAAACTTAAAAGGGTGACACTCTATATATGTGTCCCTAAGAAACTTACCTGAGGTATAATGCAATCACTTTACTTTTCCTTTCATGTTTATATCAAGAGCTTGGATGTGTATGTTTCCAAATTCACTATCAGCATACCTCCACAAATCTATTGCATACAGACATTCATATTTAGGCCTTTGAAATGGCTTGAGATGCTCAAGGGCTAGCCTATGGCGGGGGGGGAGTGATTTTATGCTATTATTTCATTTTAAGGTTGTTAATGGCTAAATTTTGATCTCTTAGGATTGAACTTTTGATAGAAGACTGGTTTTTCCTTATATCTGTACACAGACTTAAGCAGATGGCCATTTAAGTATTGGGAAAGAAAACCACAAAAGCCCATTGTTCTTTCCAGTTTCAGTGGAACTAGCAGTTTTATTCTCAAATGCATACACCCCTCCTTATCTCACAGCCATTTTGTAAGGTAGCCCTGTATTTTGTTCTTTGCCAGCAGTTTTCATGGTATGCAACTCAAAAATTGTTTCTTTTTTTGTTGCTACATTTCATTAACATAGTTCAGATTCATTTGTACAAATGCAGGGTTTCTGAACTGTCAGGCATACTTGCATTTACAAGATTAATATTATCTTCTTTACACTGTTTTTATTCCACACATAGGGAAGAGAAAGGAAGAGCAACCAAATGAAAGAGTGTTCATCTGTGTGTTAATGCGCATTCCTTCCAACATTAAATGGCATATTCATAATGCTGCAGAAACATAAAATTTAACAATGGTGCTGAGACAAATGAAATTTTGCAGCCTGATGGTATATTCTCTGTTGACTGTTACATGCGGAGTATAAAATGGTATTCCAGTGACTGATTTTGAGTGGAACAAACCACACACCTAACAAGGCTTGACAAAAGCTATTAAAATTGCTATATTTCTCATCATTTGAGCACCTGTATGTCATCTATTTTTATTTACAGGGTAATAGAGTGTTTGTGTTTTTATAGGAGAGAATGGTCTTGAAACATCTTCCATTTTATAAACAAAAAATCATAAGATTTTTTTAACATAGTTGTGGACAGGAAATAAAATTTACACATGCACATTTTAAAACATATTAAAGGGTGGTGGTTGTTTGTTAGTACCAGACTTCATCTGTTTTGCAACTAAAGAGAAAAATTTTTTACCAGATTAAAAAAAAGCACACTCAATTTCCTTGTTTAAAGATTGTTAAGAGTGTAGAGTGTCTCTGTGTTTTAGGAACACTGTGACTTTCCTGAAACAGCGTGTGGGTTTGTGGTGTACACTGTTTAATCTGCCCAAGAGCGATATTGCTTTCCCGTGACTCTTCTTCCACCACATATTGTACACTCCACCTCAATGGACTGATTTTATTTACTGCTGAGTCAATATTTACCACTTCGCTACTGCCTGCCCGTTTTAATCCCTGTCTGAGCAAATGAATGGTACCAGGAGCTTTTTAAAGCTTTAGGCCTTAATCCTGTCACATTCATCAAGTTTCTAGCGGAAGTTAAGGATGCTCAACCCCCCAAAGTACTAGAATGCCTTGGTTATTATTGTTTATTACTTGTGTTGTAATAGCCCTGGAGGACTTGGCTAAGCAATGGGGAAATACTGTGAGGCAGGACGTATATAAAACCTGGAAGGTGTTATTTTTTTTCACAGTGTTTTTCTAACCCCATGGAACAAGTAGTAGGATTTTTTTCCCCTGCATGTGTGAACAGAAGAGATCCAGTTGTACTAGAAGTATACATCTGAAAAGGAATTAAACATAAGAGGAAAATGTGACAGAAAGGCCACAACAACAGCCATCAAGAAGCTGGTGTCCTCTGCTTTGATTTGATAAATCATTCTGTAAATAGAGACTCCAGACTGGCCTGTTTCAGTCTTTCTTCTGGAAACCGGTATATGGATTCATAAGCAGTTTGTCCTGACAAGTTTTCAGCAGTGATCTAAAACCACAAAATCTGCTTGAACCATACAGGTATTAAAATAGGGCAAATGAAAAACAGCTGTGCGAAGCTTTCTTCTGTAAATACAGGTAGCTCACATGTAAAAATTTTATGGAGTAGACTGTCAGCTGTGTTGTAAAGACACTGTCCTTAAACACATTTTGGAAGAAGAGAAATACATTTAGCTTCTGCAATTCCAGTGTTGTCTTCTGTATGTTAACTGCAGAATTTCCATTGCAAAGACTGCTGTGATTCAGTAGTACTGCTAAATAAACAGTGGTGCTCTAATTAATCTACTGTCTACAAGGAATTGTTGCATGTACTTGGTATCAAGTATTTTATCTCTATTTTTTCTGGAGGACTTCACTAAGAAAACAGGTAGCAAATACAGTCACATGATAAAATAGAGGCATGGTATGTATTCTGGTTTGCATTTGCAGCTTACTCTTCTTTCTAATAAAAATAGAAAGCTCCAGTCTTGCCCCAGTAAGAGGGAAAAATAAAATTTATAGCAACCCTATATAGTCTATAATTAGATCCTGTGTTTAAATATAGTACTCCAGAGCAAAATAATTAAACAGACAACTAAATAACCAGCACTTGAAAGCCTAAAACTGGCAGTTAAATCTAGAAAATAGTTTCCTGCTCTTGAGGTCCATGTAAACATTGACCAGTCCTGTTAACCTCATTGCAAGTCTATGTGTGCAAATGTGTACATCCATCTTTGTGGTTTTTTGTGTAAGAGAAAGAGACCATGAATCACCACCAATGCATGCTATTTGGCATATTTTCAGCATGCATAGCAATCAGCAATTACTTGAAATATGAAGAGATATGAATGTTTAATTATGTCATTGCTAGATGATTCAAACAATAACACATGGACCTTTGGGTTACAAGATTTTCATCATTCTAAGAATTCCCAGTGCTTTCATATTACCTAAGAAATACTATCTGATATAAAATGGATTTTTTCCCAAGATGCAGCATTACAGTTTTTGCATTAACACCAAGTGACTACTTGACAAATCAATATTTAATTATTTTAATGTGCTATATAATAAGCAACAGAAAATACAAAATAAAATATGAAAACTGTTAAAATCAACAATTTGGATTTTACCATAGATAAAATTTACTTTGACAAAGGTAATTTTCCATTGAATGATTGTTGTGCATCTAAATAAAAATAACTGGTCTTAGGAAAGTACCAGTGAGTATTATGTCTTGGTTTTTGTACTGCTTGTGCAATTTTAAAACTGTCATCTTCAATAACTTACAAAACTGTAAGGAAAAGCAGGGCTCAAACCAAAAGCGTTACAACTCCCAATAACATTTTAACAAAGGATATAAGCATTTATTGGGGAAAAAAAACCCAACGAATTAATTGTTCATGTTTCATTATCTGTGACTTCCATGTTAATTCTAAACTTGGTTTAGTTCTGAAATTTAATTTATGGGCCTCCAACTCCGATGCTATCACAGCATTCTTTTTTAAGAAGCTATATTTCACAAGGACCATAAAAACATTTTAAATTTGGGAAATGGTAATTGTTATAAGGCCATAATATTATACTAAATAAAATACTTGAAATTGAAGAAATTTAAAATTTCATAAAAGAAGGAAAAATAGTAAATTTGCTGCACAATTTTATATACTGGTCCAACAACAGAAAGGAGAATGAAAAGTCCAATGTAATTCATTAGGTATATTTATCATCTTTCAGTTTTATCACGTTTGGGGAAGCCTAATAAGAAAAATATCTACAAATCGCTTCATTTTTCCTAAAACAAGTTATCTAATTTTGGCAAAATGGGCATTTTATTCACTGATTACAAGAACTGGGAGATGGATCTGGAAATTTTTTAAACTCTTTTATAGATACTACATATACAAAAAGTAAAAACATAATAATCTTTTATGTAAATTGGAAAAATTATGTCTGATTTGGTGTGTGACATTGATGGATTCAGAAATACATAAATATTGGTGGAACACTTTAGCCCTCAATATATCTGGACACTTGCCAGTTTTGAGAAGCTCACTAGTGCCCTCTGAAGATGTTATTTGGTTGCCTGTTTATTGCAAATACTTGGCCAAAGCCCCCCTAAGAGCCTCTTCCAAGAGAGAGCAGACAGGACTAAATTAACTGAGCAGAGATGGAAGGGTGTCCCTTGTCATTCATTACCACTCTCAAGTGAAATACCTGAGCCCTTGGCCTAAGATGCTTTGGATGCTAAATTTATTCACAGGTGCCCTTATTAGGATCTAAGTTTTTCAAACCTTCCTTCTAGTGGTTTTTTGATAGGTGCAACTGGAGCACCAGGCAGCTGCATAACCTGCCTGTCATGTCTGTTCAGGCTCACATGCAGCTCCCATTGTTGCTTCTTTCAATCTCTTTACAAATGTGCTATGGGCACAGGACAAATCTGGTGGTCTGTAGACTGATACACACCAGATTATTTCACAATTAGCTGTTCTCCATTAAAAGATGCCTTTTAAAAATTCCCTACCTTTACATAAAGGAGTGCAATGCACATGCTGAGCACCTGAAAGTTGTGTAAATACGTTTCCCCAGTAATGTCACTGCTCATTCATACACTTTTCTGACTTTGCAGGGCATGCATCACACAACAAATTTTCTATTGTGCCATAGTAAACAAGCTGTGTGCAAATCAAGGTAATCTGAGGATAAACCTGTGAATTCATCACCTTTGTTCATATCAGCACACCTTTTTCACATAAAGGCCGTTTTCATAATTTTGCAACTGACAAGGACACACAAAATTGACGCACGCTGCTACTTTTTTTCTGCTTCATAATTTTGGGTGGCAGCACCATAAAAAAGACCTCTGCTGCACATGATCACACAGATACACAAGAGAAAAATCAGTGTCAGATGTGGCTCAAGCTACAGAAAATTCTGAAATGTGCACCTTTGTGTAATATGATGCAGCCAAACTGCATATTAATTGCAGTATTTGTGTTGTTTGGCTGTTAAGTGGCTTTTCTTTTAGCATTGAATAGACACATGCTGCTGCTTTTGTTATTTTGTTTTCTGTTTTCATGAGGATGTCACCTTAGTTGAACCTACATGAGATAAATTCCTTCCAGCCTATTTCCCCCTCTTCACTGAAGTGAATGCTGATTTTTTTACTGTTCTCAGTAAAAAGTCCATTGGGCCATCTTTTCATATTATCTCACAGAAGTTCTTATTTAGTCTGTGGGCTGCAGTGTTGCAACATGGAACTTTAAATTCCTCTGTGCTCCAGATCATACATCATTACTGCCTCCTCATCCTGATTTGTTAAAAATACTGTTCACCATATTCAAGAAAATTGATAGATCCTATGAGTCTCCTATTTCCTTGGATCTAGCTTGTTAAAAACCTTGTGGCTTTTCCCCACAATTTTGCAGCATTTTAAGTTTCTAGCCTTCTAACTCACAGAGGCACAGAAAAGTTAGGGTTGTAATGGACCTTCAGAGATCATCTAGTCCAACCGCCACAAATTAAATTACTTTTCATTCCACAAGTCAAAGAATCATCAGGTTGAAAAAGAACTTTGAGATCATCAAGATCATCAACTTTGAGATCATCAACCTATGACCTATCAGGTTTTGGTAAGAATGATGCTAGCAGATACTTTGGGATTCACTGCTCCCACTGATATCAAGGCTGGCTCTGATTCTCCAGAGAATAGGCTTATTCCTGAAGTTTCTGTCCAACACCATGACTGACCATGCTCTTGTCTTAGCAGACAATGCTATAAAATTCAAACACATGTCCAGGATGAACTACCTTATAATAGTGACATATTCCCTCTCTCCTTTGTCCTTAGGATATTTTTAATGATTTTGCTGGGCTGGCATCTACAGTACTGTATAATACACTCTCCTTTTCTCTTCTCCATCCCTCCAATGCAGCCTCATGGCTAAAATCATCTACACTAAAATCACTACTACATTTGGTTTCCACATAGGCACAGCTCTATTTAGGTGCGTAAGCACCACCCATCATGCTATTTAGCCCCTGCACAGCTCTCTGTCCTTAGTAGGACAGTGCCAGGGAGAAATCAATCCATCATTCTTTCAGGAAAATCCCTGTTGTGACTTGTTTTAAAGTGATAGGGGTTTTGTAGACTGGCTGAAGTAACATTAACGTTGCAGATGAAAGATAATAGATGTCCTTGCCCTAGGAAGTACATTGCAGGGACATAATATCAACATTATGTCAAGGTTTCTACTGACATAATTATATTAGGCATTGATCTTGCCTACTACATTATGTATCAAGCAGATGGTGAAGTAATACAAATATATTGACACTACCACAACAATTTACTGTGCAAGACCACTCATGGAACTACATATTCGAGTTATTTAGCACTGTTCAAAACTTTTGTTAGAATGTAAAATTTCTTGGGGGAAAAAAATATCAGTCCAATCTAAGGAAAATAATTTGATCAGCTTCTGGCAAAGCATTAAAATCAGGGTATTTAAGAAGGAAACAGTCCGTTCAGTAAAATAACAAGATTCCTAAAATTAATAAGGCAGTTTATTTTTATTTCCTCTGATTTGCTAGCTACTGGAAGAGAGAGTAGGTTTTGCCTGACAGTATTTTCTATTATGTAAAACATTTCTTTGTAGGATATACAAATCCATTAATTTCAATTTTAACTTCTTTAAATGTCTGATACCATTAAAGATATTGCTCGCATTATGAAGGGTTAGCAAATATATGCCAGAGGAAGCACAATGATCAGAACCAAATCAAAAACAGAGTCCCACAACCCAAGATGCAGAAGTAACTAAGGGGGATATTAATATATTATCCACCATTGCTAACATTTTGTCTAAAAATTATCCTGGTTGTTTATGTGCATTCATTTAACAACTCAGGCTTAGCCATTAGAATAAGTATAAACTACCAGTATGGCTGAGATAGATGCAGTATGTCATGGAGTGTAAGCCAGGGACAAGAAACAGTACCTAATAGCACCAGATCTGGGACATCTACACTGTTAGATGCAAAGCAAGAGAACTGATCTGCCCTGCGAGTTGGAAGCATCCAAGAAAGGTCCTGTCCAGTACCAGGAAGCACCCTGAATCAATCCACTTACTGCACCCCTGCTAGCACAGAGGCAAAAATTATCTCCTGTGCTGTATACTTTGGTGTCTAAGGCTAAGTTTTGTTCAAAGTTCTTTCTTCTGGAAATATGTGTCTCATGAAGGAAACTTTCATTCCATGTCATATACTATTGTCGTCTTGCTTACTACACAGGATGAACTTTTGTTTGCATAATTGTCCCTCTCACAGTTTACTGTAATATGTATCTAACTACAACCTAGTTCTAGAGTAGCATGGCAGATATTCAGATACACTCTTTAATACTAGTCTAGTGTTGGATCTATAAATTCAGGACAATAGGGCTGCATGAATGCTGCTTTGGAATAAGACAGCTTTTCTGACTTACTGTATGTTTTCACATCTTTCAATAATTTTTTTACACAGTATGGAGAGGAAACTTGAAATGCTCACATTTTATGGAATAATTTTGTTACTTTCTTGTTCTTCACAAGAAGATTCAACCAAATCTCTTGTCCTATTGCTGTCACCTGAGGCTTTTACTGTATTTGCTGTAGTCTTGTCTGGAAGACTGTATTTGCAGAACCAGAAAAAAACAAATCCTATGGAATATATTATGCACCCAGTCTGTGAAACTGCCCAACCTAAGAAATGGCATGATATTGCTAAATTCATGGACATGAGTAAAATTGCCCTGACATTTCCCCTTTGTGTCATATTTTCCAAATGACCAAAACATCTTGGATTCAAAGAGAGAGATACTTCTGCTTTTCAGAGGTGCATTCTTTACATCAATAAATAATCTCTGTTAGTTGCATATGCCCTTCTGATAGAAAAAAAAGAGCAGAAACTGAATGTTACATTGCAAAACAGGTACAGTTTAGACTTCTTTCATACACCTTTAAAGCTTTTTACTTGACTGTTCATTAAGTGCAGAAGTAATTCAGCTACACTTACTGTGGGAGTTAAAGAACAGGCAACAGTTTCCAGACAAGCGGACCCTGTCTCCTTTGACCACCTAGGGTAGGCCATACCATTACTGACAATGGAGCAGAAAGACTGAAAATTACTCTAATTATAGCATTTGACCAGCTTTCCAACCAGAAATCCAAGAAACTTCACACTCAGGTAATTATTTTCTTATGGCTTCAAAATGGCTTGCTGAATGCAAAGCTTTTAAATTGAGTGGAAAAAGGGGTTGGTTTTGACATCTCAAAATGCCCTGTAAAGGTACAGCTGATTGGAACATTGATTTCTAGAGGACTTCAATAAAAACTCAAAGATTTCTGTCAGTATTCTGAAAACTGCACTCTTTTCTCTCCCTGTAACAAGCCACATCTACATCAGCAGTACAAACTGATAAAAGCTAATTCTCTGTTGACATGCTTGTCAGCTTCCAAGAGACACGCAACATACAGGAGTTTCCACTGGGGAGTCCTTGAAACAGAAGCTTTATGGTTTATCTCTAAAGCTATAAAGCTTTGGAGGACATACTAACCCTTGCCTGTAATATTTTACTACTTCAAGGGACAGCTCTCATCTACCTATTTTACTCTCCATCACTGAAGTTTACCTGTTTTATTTCACATCTGCTCTTTGTATTTTCAACTGCATTTTACAGTTACAAAATGGCATACACAGCACACCAAGATTATACAACCAACTGCACTTGTCTCTATACAGTGCATAATTTTGATTTTTGAATCTGACTTTAGTTAAGAATTTTGAAATTAGCACGAAGGTCACAGTAACCTCTTACTGTAATGTGCTCCAAGTCATCAGAGTTGCAGTCACAGGTTACAACTACAGGCTTAGTGATTGGAATTACCTGCTATTAGCTATGTGTCAGGAGTGAAGCCATTAGAAGTGACCAAACTTTCAAATCAGTGATGAAATGACTGTGTTTGAAAAATGTGTTTACACCTTACAAATGTTTGGTGAAAGAAGCAAATGAATGTGAGTGATCTGTCACATGATATATTTCACTTACCTCAGATGTTCAGTCTAAGCTGTTTCAAAAAGATGACACTTACATGTGACCTCATAGAATAACTTTATGAAGTTCCATGTGACTTTCTTGCGCAACCTGAGAGATCTACTTGCAACAGACAAAAGCAAAAGGAACTGAGAAGGCAGTTAGCTTTTACAAGCATAAAAGCAATCAGACAAATGAACCGAATTAGGCAACCAAACCATAATTCAGTGTATTTTTCCAGACTATGATCTCTTCTCATCTTTTGCAACCTACCCATAACAGTGAAACAAAGAATGGAGTACACAGAGATTTTCCAGATCAGCGAAACCTTGTGAGTGTTGTGCTGGCAGGAAGCAGGTCCAAGCAGCAGCCTGGCAGGTTGTTTCACAGCACATCGTGGCACAGATGAGATGAACACTGTAGCAGCAGAGCAACAGGAAAGGAAGAGTGGCAGCTCAAAAAAGGAAGAGTGACAGAAAAAAAACACTAGTGAAGCTGCCATGAAGAGTTATTTTTAGCTGGCAATACTTGCATATATTGCCATATGCTCTTCAAGTATATCATGACTGTACTCATCACAGGGCTGGCCCGCACCAAGACAGCAACTGGTGACCAAGGCCAACCTCTGCAGGCAGCACTACATGTCCAGAAAAACAGCCTTTCCCCCCCAGCATTTACATTTTTAGTGGTCTTTCACTTTTTCATGGTCATCAGAAATCAGAATGGAAAGCAGGACATTTTTCTCTTCCTCATTCTTCCCATCAGTATGCTAATGCCAGCATGAATGCCTGGCTGGTCATAGGGTAAACCCAGCTGGTCTATCTGAGAGGAAATAGAGAAAGAAACATGCAGGGTGGCTGTATGGGCACATCTGTGGGGACTCATATTAGCACTAGGCAAGATGGAGAGTGGAAGAAGGTGGGAAAGATCATGACCTCCATCAGCTCTGATAATTTATGTGCACTTTCAAATTATTTTTTGCATTTAGAAATATGCTGCAGTTTTTAACGTTTGCAGGCTTGAACAACATGCTCATTTGAGCTTGATGGAAATTGGCTGGAGGCAGCCTGCAGCAGCATTGTCTAACACCTGCTACCCTGCCAGCACTCACCAGTTTCTGAGCTGGAACAAGCCAACATTGTTTCATGAGAATCCAATATGTCTGTGTTTGTTTACAGTTCTCATTAGGAGAAGGAATTGTTAATCCACCACTAAAAGTGACTACTTGATCAGGAACAAATACTTACAGAGCTATTGGCACCTGCCCACCAAATGTAGAATGCAGAAGCTCCCAGCACAGGTAGACTGCAAACAGCCATACAAGCTCTACAGCTTTTATTAAGTTCATTTGGAAGTGGCCATCTTCCTTCCAATTGGAAACATTTTATCATAACAAATGCAACAGAAATGTTCAAAAGCTGCCTTTCAATAATGTCTGCTGGCCTAATTGTTTCTATGCCAGAGGCTTGGGGCTCTGCTTGTATATCTGTGTGAGGTAAACACTGTAAAATGTATTTGCAAGTGATGAATGGTAACTGCAGAAGTGCACAGCTGCAGACCAGCCTTTGGCTTCCTTAGGGTTTCTCTCTTCAAAGTGAGGCTAACATAAGACACTGAGGCTAACCTGGGTGAGAATTCAAAAGCAAAGCTCCAGTCTCTACCGATAATTGTACTACCTAGTACTTCCCATATTTGTGGAAGAAAAATATTACTGTGTAAGTACCTTCATGTAACTTCACTCGATTTCCAATGCAGATTCACTAAAAAGTTTCACTGTTTTAAGACCAAGTAAAGAAATAAGGTTCTACTCATAGTATCATTGTCTTCATTATTATTTTTTTCAAAATGGCTGGCAATTATCCTCAAGGGAGAATGAGAAAGAACATTTCCTGGTATTAACAGTATGTGCAAACATGTAAACCAGTGGTTTTGAACTGCAGTAGTTACCTTGCAAAGTCACGCCCTTATTATTTCACTGTAACTCATCTGTGTAGTACGCCAAAAATAAAAGTGTATGTACAGGAGATGGCATGAGACAGCTGGGATGGAATGTTATTTTAAGCTATTTCCTCACACAAATATAGTTCCTAACTGCATGTTCTTACAGAGTATCTGCAAGGTGTGAGGAAAGTTTCAATGGACAAACATTATTATCCCCAAAATACTGTGTCTCTGGGAAGTAAATGAGGCTATGGAAAGTACTCTTTTTTTGGCAAATATGTAGAAGAGAGGTGCTAAAGAACAAGCTCTGCAGAAGGCTTTTCATCAGGCAGAATAAAGGCATAATCACTGCTGCAAAGCATTTTGGACATGATTGCACAAATGTTAGTTCTTGGGTCTACAGAAAAAAAAATACAAAGGAAAAATAAGCAGCAAACTGGATGTTTCTATTGCTGCTGCTGTTTCTCTAGTTTATGTAAAGGACATTTCCAAGCCCCCAGTAGCAACAAAAATAGCTGAAATGAATTCTCCATTTCTCAAGTCACTTGCTGTCAGTATTTACAAAGCAGTGACTTATCATAAATGACAGACAAATCCAAAGCCTTTAAACATAATGAGTAATGTCTGAAGCCCACAGGTTAAAAGAAGCAGAGATAACAATATGCACTGTACATAAATGTTACACAGGTCTGACCATGTAATCAGTTTTTTACTACTGGATGGTTAAATCTTTGTCATTGTTTTTTTGTTTCTTTTGTTTTGGTTTCTTTCTTTTTTTTCCCCATTTTTGGTGTATATTCTGTTTTGTTTGTTTCTTTGTTTTGTTTTAGTTTCTATTTTTTGTTCCCTGGAATGTAATCCTTAGCTGCCCAGGCAAACAAGTAAGATGTGGTGCTTTACTCTCATCATTGTGTTGCAAATCTGTTATAGAACAGAATCTTCTGGAATAGAGACAGGCACAGGCAATTTTTGCCCTTAAGTCTCACAGTATCTCTGTGCATGTGGAAAAATATAGTACCTCCAGCAACAGTCACCAAGTCCTTGGTGGGAAGTTGGAGATGATTATTCTGGGCAGCTATCTCGTCTCACGAAAACATTCTTTTTCCTTCAAAAAGGCCTGTCTTGGGAAACAAGTGAGCTGACAAATCAGGTCAGTACATGCTTAGGTCAAACAAAAAGCAAGCTCTTCCTCAAAACTCAGCAGTTTCTGGTGTTGAGTTCAGACACCCCCACACTTCTCCTGCACTGAGCTCCATTTCCACTCCGAGTGGTATTTACCAACATTACTCTGGAACCCTCTTATCTAGTACAGTCTTCCATATTGCACATGGGCTTCTGTTTGCACATGTTGCCAGCTTGGAAGGTGCGTTGTTGATACCATTCTGCTGTACAAACACCAAGATGTTTGTCTGTCTTCTGTTGTGAGGCAATGAGGCAGAATCACACAACAAACAAAAGCTCTCTTCTTCACGGCAGCCTTGGTACAAACATCTCCCAGTTCACCCGTCTCAAACTTGTTCCCCTTGGCCCACATTTCCCAGTGCCAGCCAGTTCTCCAGGCTCATTTGTGGTGCGCTGAGGCAGCAGTTTAGCTCAGCTCGGCTTCCAAGCTCCCAGCTCCCACTGCAGTGGTGCAGACTGCGCCTCTTGGTGACACCAGGGGCTGTGCAGTGAGACAGCTCAGGCTTGAACGCTGGATCCACCACCTGAATGCATGGACAAGGATGGGGATGGACAGGAAACATGAACCACAGCTGCCCGAATTCAACAGCTGTCAGCTGCCAAGAAGGAACACTCTGTATGAGGATACAGCTTTTACAAAGAAAACAAAAGAAAAAATATGATGTATCCACCAGGATTTCAGATTACTTACACTAGTATTTGAAACTCTGGGTCAAACCAACCAGTAGAAACATGGGACTTGGAATTAAACTGGCTAAAGTTCCCTGGAAACTACACCTGCCTTTTGAATATGCTTCTTTGAGGACTGCAATCCTGATAGCTTTTTCTATCTCTTAAAATAAATGTATATTAAATTTGAACTTCTTGGCGAGGAACGGACTTTCGGTGACTTGTAGCAGCAGGAAATGTAACTTGTTCTTACTCAGTAAAGGCTAACCCTAAAATAAAATAAATACTAAATCCTAGAATAAAAGAGAAATGGTTTATAAAAGATGCAGTAGAGATTGGACATGCAGAAGAATGGTACTTTCCATAAAATTTAATGGACTTTCCACACTACAGTGAGTCACTAAACATGTGACCATTTGTTATCCCAAAAAGGGAACAGTGCAGTAAATGTATTTAATGCAAGCAAGAATCTCCCAGTCACCTTATCATTTAGGTCTGTGATTTTACAAATTGTAAACATTTGTTCAAGAAGATGCTGCAAATTCCTCAGGTTTCTAATATGATGGTGGACAAGTTAATTTGCACTCAAGTCTGCACATTGAATACTCAAGCTACTAATGCATTAAAAAGACAGTGTGAAAATAATACCCTATTAGCCTGCAAAAGATTATTATTACAAGATCTGCCATAAAATATATTTTAATTTTTGTCTTAGACTTCAATATACAGTCATTTTTCCTCTTAAATCCCTCCTTATTCAAACAAGATGTTTTGGCCAAAAAATAATGCTTCCAATTTTTAAAAATTAGTATTTAGTGTCAAAGTTTTAGTTGTTTGGACTTTAGTGAGAAAAGATGCATTGAAACACGCAAATATAGCAAACTGTGGCTTTGTTTAAAAAAAAAAAAAAAAAATTGGTCGGGTTCATCTGGCTTTTAATCCCTTCTACTGTTGTTGGTAGTCCAGAACAACAATGTTCTGCTAACAGGAACCCTCTGTCCTCAAGCCTAGCTATCAGTCATGGTCAGGTTATCCTAACCTGATCTCATGTTTCCATTTTCCTTCCATTTCAACTGACTCACTTTGTTCTTCAGATCTACGCATATAGACAAAAGCATCCTCTGGCTCCTGAACCTCTCGATATTCGCTGCCACGTTCACCCATTTCCTTGGCAACAAAATTGCTTCAGACCAAGTTATTGTTACATTTATTTTAGGCATCTCTATCTGGAGATCTATTTTCTTTTGTGTGGTCTGACCAGAACAGTTTACAATGGTTTACTTTCTTTTAAGGCTGATTATACTTAGCAGAGCAGATAAAAAATTCAAGTCTTTGGAGACTTGTGGAAAGCTGTGAAGGAATATCCAGGCTGCTGCTGCTAGCCCTGCACGGGGACCCTTCTCAGTAAGGTGGAACTAGGAAAATTATCAATAATACTCCTTGTCCTGTCCACTACAACTGTGATCCTTCTAACAATTGGCCTGAATAAGCTGTTCATAGGTTATAACAATTTACCTCGTGATAAGGCTTTCAGCTTAACAAAAGTTTCAGCCTGCCCCACCACCCACATTAGTCTCCCTGTCCTAAATCAGGTGGGCTATAATACTAGCAATAGATAACTTCATAATTTTGAATTTTCATAGTGGTATTTTCCTTTTTACCTAGATTTTTTTTTCTTTCTGTTTGTTTCTTTGGTGTTTTTAAAATTTCTTTGGTGGTTCTTTTTAAATTTTTTTTATTTACAGTGTATAAGTATTTAGCCAGCATCAGAATCAATGATCTCTGATTTTTTCAGTCTTGTGAGGAAAATTTATTTCAATGGCTACACAAGAAAATTAGTGCCACAAATCTGAGCTACAAATAAAAAAGTATAGTACAAAAATACACAACTTAAAAATAAAACTATGTTAATATTGTGCATGAATATTGCACAATATGAATGAATCTAATAGCAGGAGGCCTGAATTACATCAAATGAGTCTGATGATTGTAAATACGTAAACACAATACAGTTTATTTTGGATACAGAACAGAAAACAGGAAATAATACAACCAGCCCACTCATCTGCAGATGCTAATTTCAGGAGAAGATCTCTTGTGTGGAAATCTACTGGCTGCTATATTTCAGAAGATTTCTAATGTAAACTGCAACATGACCACAGTATAACTTACACTGTGTCTTGTGCCGCAGAAACTCCACTGGAGTTGTGCGAGGCCAGGACAGGGTATAAGGGATCTAGGGCACGGGAAGTCCTACTTGGACTAAAATATGGAATAAAATATCAATTGGAATAAAATATCAATTTAAGTGGTCAGATAATTAGGTAATAACCAGAAGTCTGTGATTAAAAAAAAAAAATAAAAACAGTATTAAAAATTCAGTCTCCCACCCGAGTTCACTAGTAGCACCAGGAGCTGCTGCCTACGCGGAGCGGGGCGCTGTCAGCTCCGGCCCTGCTGGGCTGCTCGCCGGTCCCTCCCGGCGGTGCCGGTACCGTGCGCTGAGGGCAGGGGCGGGCCGGGGTTCCCCGTTCCCGGCGGGACGGGGCTCGCGCGCTCCCGGCATTGCCCGGGAAGGCCACGCGGCTCCGCGCGACCGCCGCGCGCCGACAGCGCCCCCTGCCGGCCGTGCCCCGCTGTGGAGCGCGAGCCGCTCGCATTGGCACCGCCCCGGTGGGCGTGGTTCCGCCGGCGCTTCGGGCGCTCCTATTGGGCGTGGCCCGGGGAAGGGGCGGTGCCGCCTCCTCACGTGAGCAGGGGTCGCTCGCTCTCCTGCCAGATGGCGCCCCCTGGCGGTCGGCGGTCTCCCGGTCTCGCCGCGCCGGCATGGAGGGCAGCGGCGGCGGCGGCGGCGGGGCGGATGCGGGCCCGGCCACGGCCCCGGGCGGGGAGGGCGAGGGCTGCGAGGGGCTGTGGGAGCTGCCGGTGGAGTGCTGCGAGAGGCGGCCCGTGTGCGGGCGCTGCAGGTGACGCGGGCGTGGGGCCACGGAGGTGCCGCGGGGCCGGTGGGTCCCGCCCCGCTGGCCGTGAGGCGGCGCTGAGGCCCCGGGCGGGCGCGGGTCGGTGGTTCGGTAGGGACTGAGTCGCCCTCAGGGACCCCCGCACGGAGCGGGTCGGTGTGAGCAGGGTCTCTCGCTCGCCCTTTGCACCCTCCAGCGCCTGTGGCATTGCACAGTCGCGGACGGGTCAGGCTGGGAGGGACCGCGCGGGGTCCACTGGTGCAGACCCCCTGCTCAAGCAGGGCCATCCCAAAGCACACGGCAGAGTATTGTGTCCAGATGGTTCTTGGGTATCCCCATGACGGAGACTCCACAACCTCTCTGGACTATCTGTTCCAGATACAGTAGAGATGTTCAGGTGGAACTTCGTGGGCGTCAGTTTCTGCCTGTTGCCTCTTGTCCTGAGGCCGTCATGTCCTAAAGGCATGTACGCACCTCTTGTGAAGCAGTAACATGACATGAATTAACTCTGTTGTCCAAGGAGTCGGTAAATGTGGTGGGGAATACCTAGAGGCTCAACACAGAGATGGTGCTACACCTTTTCTCTGTATGCTCGCCTTAGAAAAGCAAAGGGGAAGCAATGTGTCCCCTGAATGCCATGCAGCGAGGCACATGAGGCTCAGTACATCTGCACTGTCTTTGGTGCTTTGTCAAAAGAAAATGAAAAACTAGCCTTACCTAACAGCTTTATGGCTAATTTTGAAATCCATTCAAGCATTGATTAATAAAGCTTGTGAATTCAGGTGTCTTTTTGAAGCAGACAGTGACTTATGGTCTTACAGAAATATCTCACAATCTGATTGTATGTTTATGTATGTATATATGTACTTTTAGTAAAGCAAGAGCGAGTTGCTGAACTGAAATGCTTGTGCATAACTGCCAGGGAAAAAAGGCTTCTCAGCACCTATACTGATTGATCTGTTCCTGGTCATTGGTGAAATTAGTGGAAAGGCATGTAATTTTGCTGACAGTGTAGTTGCAGTCTCTTTTCAAGTGTCAGAGTTCAGAAGCTTGCTGCTGGAGAGTTTCCTGTATGTAAGTTGTAATGAAAAATATGTATCATGCAAGTCATAGTATTTGTAAGTGTTCACTGTTGGAAAAAGTAGTCATAAGCAATAGCTGATGCTCAGAGATGAAAACCAAGCAGGTGAGTGACACTTGCCTTTTGCTGCTCTTTTTCTCTTTAGCTCAGGGAACTTCTTTAGCTTTAGCTCAGGGAACTTCTTGAGCTGGGTGTAATATCTAATATCCCCCAGTAAATACAGGGGTTTTGTTGATGTGAATTTCTCCAGTCCCCCTTGAACTCATGTCAATTCCATGTATCAGCAACATCTGGTTAGCAAGGACACACCACAGGCCTACAAACCACAGTGGAGGGGAATTATCTTTTAATTTATTTTGGCTGTGGCTTCCACCTTCCTCCCTTGCACATATTATTCCAGGTATGAGCAAGCCAGGTGGAGATTTATACCTTGGGTGATGCATTTCTGTTTATATTTGTAAGGATCCTTCCTCATCTTATAGCTGCTTAGTTCCCTAGTAACCTTTTGGGAACTCTTTTAGAAAGCCGGAGTTGATTTTGTTAGCTACAGCACTCTGTATTTATTGACTCTTTCAGAGATCTTAAATGGGTCTGAAAAGTAGGGTTCCTTTTCCTAAATCTATGCCAATTATTTTCAGATAAATCATATGTTTTTGTAAGGTTCTAGTAACCATATTTTTATTTGAAGTTTCTGTTCACATTAGCAATCTTCTTTGTTGAAGTAGTTTGGTTTTTTTAGTTTTTTTGGTTTTTTTTTTTTTTGGTGGTAGTTGCTTACTGCTCAGCATTTCTAGTCCTTACATGCCAAGGAATTGGCTGAGTGAGAGTTAACCCACTGTCATCCCTTACCGAGCTTTTAAATGTTGAGTTCTTTTAAAATGCCTGTACAGTACTTCTGTTATTGTTGTTTATTTTATTAGTGTGTTTCACAATATCTACTTGAGGTCCTTAAATTTTGAACAGATTCTCTGATGAATTACATACAAAAATGATTTCAAGAATAGGTGTCTCTCTGGTTTTTTTCATAGTAAATGTGATACAAAATATTTGTCCAGCTCCTCATTACCATGCAGAATATTGAAACATCATCTTCCTAAAGAGCTGTGCATGAATTACATCTCCTTGTGAGGAGCATGGGAACAATGAGCACAGACACTGACAGAAATGTAGGGGCAGGGAAACCAAGGAGGATGAAAAGACCACAGAGCTACTTCTTAAGAAAAAAGGATTTTTTTTTTTTGTGGTGGTAACAATGCAAGACTAATTTGTACATTCAGTGTATTTTTGCAGTGTATCCCCTCCATGCTATTCTTCAGGATTATAGCTAAATTTTGCTTTTCATTGGTCATGACTCTGTGGCATGACTTGGAGTTGAAGTGGGTAACGCTGTAACTTAGGGTGCCTCACGGGAAGCAATATTATCCTTAACAATATCGTGTTGGCTGGGGCCAGGTATATTTAATTGACTTCCTTAATTTTCTGAACTCTGGATTTTTGTTACAATGTTCCTTAATGAATGTTATTTAGGTCTGAATTCAGTACAAAAGTATGGAAGAGTGGGCTCTCTTTAGCATTATCTGGTGATTTCTCAAGGGAACTGACTTCAGGTTCTGATTTTTTTTAGAAATGGCAAGACAGCTGATTGACAACTTGCTAACAAGTGCTCAGTCAGTCAAGATGTGAAATAGAAATGTGGGAGTAAGGTAGATAAGTTTTCATTTTGGATAATATGAATGTCACTTGAGTGTCCTGCAGGGACAGGATGTTTCTAAGTGTTATATGTTGGAGACTTTCTATTGCCAGTGGTGGTGGTGGGGAAAATATTAGCATTTGCAATAGCTTATGGGGGAGAATTTGAATGGAATAATGTAATACAATTTTACATTTTGAAGATGTTGTGTGTGTAAGTGCCAGTTAAAAAAGAAGTTTAAAATGACCCTGATTATGATTGGTGTTTCAGATGGCAAGCAGCTGATGCAAATGAGGTATGTACATCATACTGTTTTATTCTTGAGGAGAGAATTTAATACATAGTCTGTCTGCCAAAAGCAAAAGGTTAGTGGTGATAAACTTTGAATGAATAACTTCTTAAGGCTTTCATAGCTAACTTAAGTATTCAAATTGCTTTCAAGTTAAAGCCCCACACCCAAACATTTTAATAGGAGAATAGGTTTCAAATAATTTTCAAGTTGCTATTAGCTTGAAAAACAAAATGAGCAGGCCCCACAACTGAAGTAATGTAGGACAACAATTTGACTTTGTGTGTGATGCTGATAGTAATTTAACATTTTGAAATTGTGGACTTCTGTGGGTCAGATTTCATTGTTTTCTAGATATATGGTGTTCTGTTAGGGAAAAAGCCTTTTATTAGTACAAGTGCCATGAATTGACTTCTTGCCACAAATCTTGACTGTACATAGAAAAATTCCATTGTTATAGGAGACCTTCTGGGTAATATTTTTAGGAGAAATTATGACTTTAAACTGTATTATTTATCATCTGGACGTTGTTAGGTGTCATGTAGGCCATCACAAATACCCCCTGGTAACAGTCCTCTATATTTGCAGAATGGGTTTATGTTGTAGAGTTGGGTTAACAGCAACTGGTATTTTCTCAGTTCTGCTATTGTATGTACTGTGCTGCTGTATATGTATTTCAAGGGTGGGGCGCAACAAAAGGAGTAACATTAATCCTTTAATATAAATACTCCCTTTGCCTATATCTAAAATAATTTCGGTGAATTTGAGTGCTATGAGAGTTCTTGATAGCATTGATAATTCAATAATGACTTCTGCTGACATGGTGCTGCTTCGTATTTTGAGGAAAAATGTAATGTTCTTTTATAAGTGTCACATATTTGTTAATAATTCTGTTACGTCATATAAAGGCTGAGTCTGAAGAAGCAATTTGGGCTTTCTTCAACACAATAAATATATGCATTTGCTTTACAACATGCTATTATGGTATTTAGGTTCAAACATGAATTTTTAAAGTTTGAGTAGCAGTTGCAGAAAGTGAAATAAGCTTGCATTAAGTATTTTAGCAAGGGCTGTTGAAAGAAAATAGCTTCATAGCCTTTTATTGCTTGTACTTCGGGATGATTTTTTCCGTTTGGCATGTTTTTGTTATTGCTGTGTGGAGATGAAAACCCATTTCCTATGAGGACATAATTGTCAATTACCACGCTCACAGTCTGACATACCCAGCTGGGGCTGTAGCTTGGTCACTCTGTCATGTCACCATTGCTTACATCACAGAATCTTACATACAGAATGGGTGAGGTTGGCAGGGACCTCTTGAGGTCACCTTGGGTTCAGACCCCTGCTGAAGCAGGATCAGCTAAACCAGGTTGCCCAGGATTGTGTCCAGCTGGGTTTTGAATATCTCCAAGGACGGAGACTGCACAACTGCTCTGGGAATTTCTCCCAGTGTTTGATTCCATCTGTGTTCAGATGGAGTTTCTTAGTTTACTTGTATGTTTTGCCTCTTGCTCTGATAGTGGGTGCTGTTGAGAAGAGCTTCATCTTCATTCCCTCCCATCAATCATTTATACACAGTGATAATGTGTTCCTTAGTCTTCTCTTTTCCAGGACAAAGAGTCCAATTTCTCAGCCTCTTCTTGTTCAAAAACTTCCAGTCCCATAGTCATCTTTAGCTGTGTGCTGGCCCTACTCCAATAAGCTTGTTATGTTCTGGGAGGCCCAGATCTGGACCCAACACTCCAGTCATGTCCTTAGTAGTGCTGAGTAGAGAGGAAGGATCACATCTCTTGACCTCCAGGCAGCAGTGTTAAATGCTGCCCAGTTTGCTATTGATGGCCTTTGTGTCAAGGGCAAGGACAGTTTGCTGGCTCATTATTAGCCTCTCTGCCAGTTTCTTCTCTATAGAGCTGTTTTCCAGCTAGCTCTTGGTTCCAAAGGGTGTATTGGTTCCTGAGGCTGTTCTTTTTATTCAGGGCTTTGCATTTACCTGTGTTGAAATTCCATGAGGTTCCTTCGAGCCCCGTTCTCCAGTCTGTAAAGGTCCATCCTGCCAGAGGCCAACATCCCCAGACAGGGTTCTTCTAGATGTGCACTGTCCATCCTCAGTTACCAGAAGGGAATGCATGGGTTGAATCCACCTAAAACCCACTGCTCTTTTTGAAGTTCATTTCGTATTTGTTCAGCTTTTGTACTATGCTAAGCCATGTAAATACTTCTTCCATGCTGGTCTGGCTGGTCAGAAAGATAATTGTCTCTATTGATTTTCTTGGGGTCAGGAAGATAATTATCTCTTGATTTTTGGGTGGAGGCCATTTACACAAGCAGTTGATGCACAGAGAAGTTTATCTAAAGCAAAGGCCACCCTCTAGTCCCTTTGTATTGAAATAAGTCCAGCTTCCTTTGTGATAGCCAAGGTGTCTTCCTACATTTTTTTCTGAACTTTTTCTTGAAAGGGTTTTTTTATCATCAGTCACACCTTTGGATGGCCACAGTGCCATGTACTAGCCACTCCTGTCAGCTGTGAGCTTTCTCAGGGCACGCTCTGTCCCAGCATACAGGTCAGTGATGAAGAGTTTAAATGGTGTTAGCCCAGTATCAATGTCTGGAGTAGTCCACTAGCAGCTTGTCTCCAGCTGGACTTTATCCCTCTGGTCATGCCCTCAGCACCTGGCTTTGAGCCAGTTCTTTTCACTGTCAGTTTATCCAGGTACTTTATCAGCTTGTCTAGGAGGGTGAGACACTGTCAGAAGAATTATCAAAGCTGAGATGAACAACATCTACTGCTTTCCTCTCATCCACCAAGGTACTCACTGCACTATAGAGGGCCATCTAGTTGATCAAATGGGATTTCCCTTTCTAGATCCGTCTGATTACTCTCAATATCCTTTTTTTTTTGTCTTAGAAATGGTTTCCATGAGGATTTTCTCTACTGTCTTGCCAGGGGTTGATGTAAGGTTGACTGACCTGTACTTTCCTGGACCTTCTTGCAGGGAGGAGTGACATTAGCTTTCTTTCAGACCTCAGCAACCTCTCTTATCTGGAGATCATCAAAACTGTCCTTGTAATAGTGTCAACCAGCTCCCTTAACATGCAGAATGCTCCAAGAAGGATCCGCCGCATGGCAAGGTTGAGCCATGGCAGCAGCGCAGCTGTGATTCCCCTGCAACTCATGGTGAAGACCATTGTGAGGCAGGCTGTCCACCCACAGCCCATGGAGATCTGTGTGGAGCAGAGCTCCATGTGCAGCTCTTGGAGAGCCCCACACCCAAGCAGGTGGATGCTCAAAGGAGGCTGTGGTCCTGTGGGAAGCATGGCTGGATTAGACTCCTGGCGGGACCTGTCGGGCAAAGAACCTGCATGGAAGCAGGTTTGTTGGCAGGACTTGAGATCCTGTAGAAGGGACCCACACTGGTGCCAGTTCATGAAAAACTGGAGCCAGGGGAAGGAGTCATGTTGGAGACATTTGTGGAGGGCTGTCTCCTGTGAGAAGGGACTCTGGATCAGGGGAAGACTGTGAAGAATCTTCTCCTTGCAGAGAAATGAGTAGCAGAGAGTGTGTGATGAAGTCACAACACTGTGGATGGTAGGGAAACTGGGAATGAAATTGAGCCTGGGAAGAAAGGAGGGGCAGGGGAAGATGTTTTTAGGATTTGTGTTTTGTTCTTGTTGTCCTACTCTGATTAATAGCAAACCCATTTCCCTAAGTTGAGTCTTCACCTCCTCTGGTAGCTGGTGCGTAATTTCTCCCTGTCCTTGTCTCATCCCATGAGACTTTCATTATCTTTTCCCCCCCTGTTAAACTGAGGTGGGAAGTGCTAGAGGCTTTGGTGGGCATGTGGCACCTATCCAGGGTCAACCCACCACTGACAGTAAAGAGACAGTGGTGAATATGAGATTTGTCAGAAGAGCATAAGTAGTTGGTAATAAAACTTTGTTCTGAAATGAGGCAGAAACTGCCAGAGATAGTAATCTTTTGTAAGCATGAATTTGGCTTTCCAGTTCTTAATCACAGTCCAAAGTTACGTTATGGAGATGGTATGTAGTGTAGTCTATGTGGCTGTCTCTAGAGAGTCTGCAGCATCAGCGTTTGCTGAGAGAGATATTTTGGTAAGTAGTAGTATTTTGCGGATATGTCTACCAGAGTATGTGTGAAAAATTATTCTGTTGATGAAATAAGTCTTATTTTGCTTTCAGATTTTTTTGTAGAAGGACTTTGTAAGCGGCACAACTCCAGTTGAGGTCTGGCAGGAGGCAGTTGCCTAGAAAGGAAGAACTGGAGAGAGGAACTGGGTTTTTTAAAGGGGTTCAGCTGTTGCTTCTAATAGAAGAGTGAATAAATTGTTCTGTGTGTTCCAGTATAGCTGAAGGAATCAGAAATTATTTATCTCTTAATAGGTTTTTGGTCTAAGGAACTGAATTTTCTTTCTTGTAACTTTTTTGTAACAGTTATTACTTTTCAAAAAATACTGTGCCTTTTCAATTCTATTGTATCCTTGTGTTGACCCACTAATTGCTTGCATAGGTTTTCCAAAGTATCGTCCAAACCTGGGGACATAATAACTGGAATGAGGCTTTTGTAAGCTAACTTTAATGCAGAGAAGCCTGATAAAATATTTGAGGCCTTTTCACCTATAGGTAGTATTTCTTTCAAAAATAGCTAGAAGTATTTATCAAAGATTTCTTATCTCTTTACTATGAATGTATTGTAGGTGTTTATTCCCAGCATTCAGTGAGTTTTATATAAATAGGGAATTCATCAGGGTAGATGTGCAGATATATTTTGTTTCCCTAAGTGTAGGTATGTAGGCAGCTGAGAAGGTAAGAGAGACCTGGGTGCCACTCAGGTGTCTGACCCTTCTCCAGGTGTTTGTCAGCCCTGTAGATAAAGTGAATAGCAAGAAGGACTCTGTTGCCATGATTGTATTTTTTGTTACTTGATTTATGTTTTCTTAGCCAGCCAAGAAACACACGTTTCTTGGGGGAGCATGTGTTTGCATTGAGAGATCAGGAGCACTGCACTTAGAAAGCTAGAAAGTGAGCTAAGTTCTTAAGCAAGAAGGTGCTGGTGGCCTCTTGCCCCCAGTCTTGGAGTTGGTAGTACTTCACTTGCCAGCAGAGAGTCCAGCCACAAGACCACAGAACAAATTATTGTTTTGAGTTTTATGCTTGAAGACATTAAGAGAAGATAATTTCTGAATGGTTTTACAGCAGATTGCAGATTATTTTATCAGTAAGTGCCTATTTTTGCAACAGCAGAAAGTTACTTTACAAACTGAAAATTTATTTCAGCATTAAGTGGTTATGTTGCTTTTCTTGCCACTGGAGAAGCAGAGATATTTATGCTGTAATATGTCAGCTCTTCTGAAGAGGCTAAGGAATTTGAATAGGACTGGGGGCGTGAATAGCAAAAGTATACAACCTGGAAGTTTCTTCCATTCAAGAATTACCCTTTTTGCTTGATGGACACAAATGTCTGTTAAGTTTTTATTTATTTCAATAGAAGATGCTCAAGGAGATTAGAGGAATGTTAAGAGGGGGTCTTGAACTTGCGTACTTGGTAGTAAAAAAGATGTGGAATTTACCAACTACAAATTAAGATGTAACTTGTTTGAAATTGATTAACTACCATATATGTAATCTATACCACATTTCAAGAAGAATAGTTAAAGTGGAAAAATTATCAAGCATTAGATTGGAAGTTCAGTGCCTTTTATAATCTTAACATGCTTCTGGTGATGTTGCTTTAAATGATTATAGTTTGGTCACTAAATTCTGTATCTTCTCTTAGCTAGAATTATAAATATCAAGCTAAACATTGGTTTTTTTTCTTTTTTTTTCTTCTGTGTTTAGCAGTTACTGTATATGCAGTAGTTTTTCATGCTGATGTTTCTTTGGTGTGTATTACCAATATTGAGTGGTGCCAGAGCTGTTGGTGAACTAAAGATTTTGTGACTTCACTGTTACTTATTTCTGCTGTACTGAACTTCAAAGGCATTTATTAATTTCATACTATATTGTGATCAGATTGATGAGTAGTGACCTTTTTAAGGTGCTGGTTTTGTGCCTCAGCTGACTTGGTTAGCATACTTTTTTGATCTGTTGGTATTAAAAAAAGAAAGAGGATATATCAGGCTGGCCACATATGGTCCATGGATAGCTATTGGTTAATAGGAGCACACCTGAAGACAAGAACTACATCTTTTGTTAGTTAAAAAAATGTAGTGTGTTTGATTGGCTTCTACTCTGTAATTACACCAAGCATACCGTTTCCTTGGGGTTGGTAGTGCATTGTAAAAGAGGTCAAAAATGCTTCAACATTGAGCAAGCCTTCCCAGTTTAATTGTAAGGAATACTAAAAAATACTAATCGTTATTTTTCTTGATTTGCTTTTGATTTTTGTAAACCTAGCACAAACCAAAAATCTATAAAAGGATGAATTTTACTTTCCATTCTTTGGGGGTTACAAAAGTAGCTGAAGACTGTTATCCATATACCCAAATAGGAGTTGGTTTAAGTGCAGCAAATTGAGTGATTTTTAATGTGATATCTGGGGTTTACATCTGATATTGGCATACGTAAATTTCAGCTGCAGCGCTATCTCTTTTGAGGAGAGGCAGCCCTGACATATCCCTGAGTTATTTATTATGTAATGTGCTATAGAGCTTGTCTGAGCATCCTGTGATTGATTGGTCTTAATTCTGTTAGATTCTTTTCAGTTACCTGTTGTCTGTTTTTTCTTTCTTTCTTTTTTTACATTTTCCCTCAGTTCGAGTTTTGTTTTTAAAAAAACCTTTCCTGTCATTTCAGGTGCATCACTCAAACCTTCTTCCTTTGTTGAAACAGTATGCATAGAATTTCTTAGAATTTATTTTTTCTTCTAAGTAATCTGAGAATGATTTATCAGGGTCATCTGACTTCTTCCACTTGATTTTTTTCTGATTTCTTTCATTGATGAAATTTTTTGTTTGTTTCTTTTCCCTTTCAGCTGTGATAATTGTTGGAGTCTTCTCTCTCCCTTTTAATGACTGTATGTCATTCCACCCCCTGATCTCCCATTCACACTTATCCTGTGCAATGTGTGTCCCTTTCTCATTTTTTAAAAGCCAAATTGTGTTTTGAACACTGGATTCAGTTTTCACTTGGCACTTTTATAGGGTTAACAGAATTGTACTTTTGTTTCACAAGCTCTGCTGAAATGTTTTTCATCGAAAACTCTAATGCTTTTTGCTTGGAATAAATAAACCCAGTTCAGACTCCTGGATCTGTCAGCCTAGTACTTGTCTGTGCTGTTTCTAGAAGCATACCTGTTGAAATAAATAGGGCAGGAGATCTTTCTCCTTTTTAATGCCTTTACTAAAAATCAGCTTGGGTGGGAAGAACTGACAGGTCATGCTCATACCACCACTGCTCCCACAAATGGCATGGAGGAGGAAGAGGAAGATGGGCAGCTTTGTCCACTGGTCTGCCGGCAGAGCTGGGGCTTCCATCCTCACGAGAGCACCAGGAGATTCCCAGTTTTTTGGTTTGACATTTGAGGTCCTCTTTCCAGCCGACATCTTTAGCTTAGGGTGAGGGGTGAAAAGGGTCTTAGCGGACCCTGGACTCTGTTCCTCACATCTAGACATCACTTTGACCCCTCAGTTCCATGTTGGCTCATTGTTTCATTGTTTTTAAGGGTTTTTGCTAGGTTTGGTGTGGGCCTTCTTCATTTGCATGCCAGCCCCAATGTCATTTGCGTGCCAACTCCGATGTCCCCTCCTCTTCACCATCCGGTTCCACCCTCTGGGAAGCAACAGGGTGCCACTCAACAAAAAAGGGAATTCCCAACCATCAACAACAGGTAGTTAACAAAAAACTATTAACAACAGATGATTACCACAACAAACAGTTAGAACTCCACCCTGGTAGCAACTGGCTCAACCTGTGAACTCTGCAACCTTTAAAAAAAATGGGCAACTTTTCTCCTCATAACAGTGCCCCTCTTTTTCTTTGATCGGGCTTAAACTTAAGCTCACGTCAACTTGCAATTTCTGACTCATGAGCATAGAACTCCTTTAATTTTTTTGTATTGATTATAAATTTCTTGAGCACTCTGGTAATCATGGTTACTTAACTTTATTACTTTTTTTGGTTTCTTCAGGTTAATTTTCTAGAGGTCTCTAGGTTGGTCTGCATGGCAGATGTTAGCATTTTAATTAAGCAGGAAAAAAAGCATGGTAAAACGAGCAAGACAGCAAGTATAAACACGGTGAGGAAAGCTACTTTTTTCCACCAATATATTTTGAAAGTCCATTCCACCAACTGGAATCAAGTGCAGGAGTCTGTTCTTGGTTACTTACACATGCTAGTTTTCTTATTTTGAGATGTTTCTAATGATTGCACTCTTCATCTCTAGTACTACCTGAAGCCTGATGATTCTGTTTAACATGGATATCGGGGTCTGATAACCCCAGGACTCATCTTGAGCCCAAGTGGCTGGGCCATAAGTCTTGATAATTTTTCTTGGGATTCGAACCTGGCTCTTACAACTTTGGATTCTTCCAATTTATATTGCACTTCGCCTCCTCCATTTGGTATTTCTTAAATCATCGTATGTAGGAACTCCTAAACTTCATCCAGATTCTTCGAGTAATAAAAAGAAAGCTGATTTTATCATTCTAATGGTGCAACTGCCAGACCAGTCTCCTGGCAATTTAGTGTATGTTGTAGTACCACAAATCCAAAACAGGTGTTTAGGGGCCCCCCAAAATGTGTTCTTAGTTTCTGTTGGACATTCCCAATATTTAGAAATTTCTTTCATTCCCCAAAAGGGATTTATCCCTTTTTTAGCACACTCATAATGTTCATGTGCTTCATGGTGGATGCACTTGTTCCCTTCTTTGTTCTCAACAGACCAAAATTTATTTGGATCTCCTGGGATCCACTAGGTAGCTGAGTTTTTTACTGCTAAATACCTTTTGCAAACCATTCTTCTTACTGGCGTACAGTACCCCTTCCCTTTTCTTAAGATAGCTTTTTCTCTTATTATTCTTGCTTTCAGATCTTGTTGTTCTTTTCCCTTCACCTCTGTAACACTAAATTCTGGGTTATTCTATGTCCAGTTTAAGATTTCTAGCACCCTTCAACTAATCCCTTCCCATGGCTAAATTTCGGTCATTTGGTAGTTCCACAAACCCAACAATTAGTTAGATTCAATTTGTGGCTGATTTTTTCCACTGAATCAATGAATAGACTCTTATCTCGGGGTATCTCTAACTGGTCCTGTTCTCTTATTGCTTTTACTATCTCTTTCTCTGACCAGATCCACCAGGATTGCTTCAGTAGCATCATGTTCAAAGCACAACCAGGCTTCTCCTACAAGGCACTGTCCCAGGAGTTGCTCTCTAAGAGTGGTGGTATTCCAGGCTATCCAATACATTTTGTCATCTTCTTGACAAAGGACCAATTGGGAGAGGTTAACACAATTAGGGTTAAAATTGATGTGGACTCTCGACAAGGAATTTCTTCTTCCTCATATAGGGGTTGGTAGCACTCACTGCACGGCTCAGCTGGGCTCCCCAGAGCACCACCAGCAATCAGAGCCATCATTACTGCCCTTCCCAAGAGTCTGGTTTGGGTCATCTTGCACAGCCTGCCCACCCGGCCTTGCCTCTTGGGGACTTTTACTAAGAAAAAGCCTTCAAGCTCTTTAGAGTCCCTTCTACCTACTTCTCTGGTTAAACCTCTCTTGGTCTGCCTTTCCTAATTTAGTTTTTCCTAGGGGAGCACTCTGTAGAAGATTAACCTGGAGTCTTTGGTACTAAGTTGGGAGAACTTAACCAGAATTACTTAACAGACTTTAACCTTTTTACAAACCTCTTTTAAACACAGAACTGTCTTATAACACTTTAAGATACGGTATGGTTCTGATACCAAAGTCTTTTCTGTTCATCAGTCTTTTTGGCTCTTCCTTTTTAGAGTCAACTTTAAATCTTTCGGTCCTTTTGTAATGGTATATTCAGGTGAATTAACTCGTGATGTGGTTGAATCCTGTCCTGAGTTAGGGGGTGAGAGAGGTGTGGTATCTGGTCCAATGCCAGAGGGAGAAACTGACATTGAATCCTGTCCAGTGCCCAGAGGTGAGACTTTCCTTTTATTCTCGTGATGTGGGTCCAGCCCTTTTCTCTGGTGTGCACAGCCAAATTAGCGATGAGGAGTACCTGAAAGGGCCCTTCAAATTTAAGCATAGATGGTCCACTATTCCAGGATTTTATCAAAGCCCAATCTCCTGGGTTAATGTCATGGACTTTTGTGTCCAGAGGGGAAGTTTAGGGGAGGTATCCACTTCTTCTAAGTCATTCTAGGGTTCTTCCAATGACTTCTAAATATTTTCTGGTAGCTTCTTCTCCTTCCAAGTAGTCTCCTGTGCTATAGGGTGTTAACAAATATGGCAGTCCAAACATCATTTCATGGGGTGAAATCCCTATATCAGACCGGGTCTTGTTCTGATGCGCAAAAGTGCTAGGGGCAAACACTTTAGCCAATTAATTTTTGTTTCTTCAATCAATTTAGTCAATACATTTTTGAGAGTTTTGTTCATCCACTCCACCCTCCCAGAACTCTGGGGGTGCCACGGAGTATGTAATCTCCATTTCATTCCTAAAGCTTCGATTATATTTTGCAATGTTCGGGCCATGAAATGTGGATTTTGGTCTGAGTCTACGGTGTTCACCATTCCATATCTGGGGATAATGTTCTCCAAGATTACTCTTGCCACAACCTGGGCTGTTTCACTTTTTGTTGGGAAGGCTTCCACACAATGAGTGAGATGATCTACTATAACCAGTAAATGTTTGTATCCCTGCACTGAGGGCATCTCAGTGAAACCTATGTGTATGCCCTGGAAAGGTCTTAGAGCTAATTCCCTCCCTCCAGGTGCTACCTTTCTCATAACCTTCTGGTTTACTTTTTGACAAATTAAACACTCTTTTGTAATTGCTTTTGCCAAGCCATATACGCCTATGCCCAGGTTATTTCTTAAGAAATGATCACACAATCTTTGGATTGTGGGATAGAGTTTCTTGCCCCCCATACTTTCTCTAGCTACAGCATCCATGATCCTAGCCTTGGCCTTTACTCCTTCTTCTTCCCTCCTTAAATACACCTTCAATGCTTCTCTCAACTCATTAATGTCCTTCTCTTGCCAATCTTCAATCTTGTCCAGTTTTCTCCGTATATCTGGCCAAGATTTGGTGATAAATTAGTAGCACTGTATTCTGGGGTGTCTGGGTCTATTTTAGAGTACAATTGGAAGTTCCACTTTAGGCGATTAAGCCACGTAGCAGGAGTTTCTTCTCTTGTGCCCGCTCAAATGCCAGTTGGGTGTTAGTTCCTTTGGGAACTGACTCTTTGATCCCCCGTATTATCAAAGACCTATATTCCATCATGGCCTTCCTCCCCTCCTCCTGGTTAGGGTTCCAGCTGGGATCCGTTAGTGGCAATTTATGTTCACCTGATGGCACCTGGGGTCCTGGATGGTTATCTTTCTCCCAAATTCTTATTCCCAATTCTTAGAGCCAGCAGCTCTAATCATCTGGACCTCTTCTGGGGAAAATAATATGCTCAGGATGGAATTCATCTCTCCCCAAGTGTAGATATTTGGACCCAAGAATTGATCCACTTGATTGGCCATGCCCACTGGGTCCTCAACTAAATTCCCTAACTCTTTCTTGAATCCTCTCATCTCAGAAGCAGTTAGAGGAACATTCACAAAGCCAATTATTTATTCCAAAAGTCCAGTTTTATGAAATTGAAAGTAGGCAAATTGTGCACTAGGAAGAGAATAAGTGGGTTAAATTAGAATGAATATGAAATGTTCAGAAATTCAATATTTTGATGCTTTTGTCAGATAGTGGAATGAAAATTCTCCTAATCTAAAAAGTACCTAGAGTTTATGGGTTAATTAGGAATTCCAAACAGTCTGAGGAAATCTACTGGCAGAAAAGTTCATCAGAGATAAGGCTAATTTTGTTAACAATGAATTGTATTCTTAACAGCTGTAAAGTGGTAATTCAAGATAGTGTATTTTGTAAAAAAGGATGATCTAAAAATGTTTCAGAGTTTTGATTCCAAGGTTCTTATGGTTTGCTGTGATATGAAACAGTAGCAGTCCAATTCAATTTTATAATGTATGGAACTTGTTTTTCCTGGTATTTTTGAATTAAGTATTACACTTAAGCAATTTAGGAATAAGCTGCCTTTCTTCCCCCACCTTGATTTATTAGAATTGTTGGTTAGAAACTTCAGAAATTCTAATTGCTAGAATTTTCAAAAAATGAAGCTATAAGGCTGTAAAATCATTATAGTTTATTTTGTTTCTAATAGAAGGGCTTGTTAATTGTACTTTCTAATTGGAAATTTCTTCATTAAAATACCAAGGAAATATCAATGAATTCTGATTGTGCTATTCTTCTGGAGACTATATTAAATTCTCCTTGATCATCAAAGTTCTTTTTAAAATCCTAATGCATGAAAAGCAGGCAGCTAATACAGTGTATTAAGTTGATGTTAAGTGCCTTTTAGAACATGTCATCTCCATGTAGGTTAAAAAATAACACCTTGTGTTCACCAAGCCCACTCACACCTATGCATTACAAAAGTGAACAGGGGTGCTGATGAATATGTGCTTTAAACTCAAGTGGTTTTAAAGGTATCTAGGCACCCAAATATCGTGGAGCTTAAATCTTTAAAACTGCTTCAGTGATGTCTTTGATGTTTATAATGGTACAGTGGATATAATCTGTCAAAATCTATTAATTTGGTTATGATTTAATAGAACTCTGTTCTGAGCCACTGCTTTCATTTTGTATTCTGCTCGCATTGGCAAATGCAGATTTTGTACCTGTTGGGAGAGGGGTCGGGAGGAATTTAGTAGGGGCAATATCAGAGGCCTAATGAAGTCATGTACCACTAAAACAAATATGGGTAGGGGACAGATGGAAGAGGAGCACACCCTTTTTTGACAAACTGGTTAATGGACTTAACTGTCTGTAACCATGATTACAGGTTCTGGTTCTGGAGTAGGGGGTGGTTACCTTGGTCTGAATTTAAGAATATTTAGGGAGTGTTTGGGACCTTCCTACATAAATCAAGCTGGGAATATACAGACTAGGTAATAGGTTTACAAAATAAACTAAATAAAGAGAGCCTCCCGGCCTGTTGAGCTCAAGCAATGCACAGTTCAAAGCAGGAGAGGTCTTTGTGGGGGCTTATGCTGCGGGCAGCGCCATCGACCGTGCTCCCATGCCCAGGCGGGCCGGGTGAAGGCAGCCGTGCCGGTCACAGCCCTGTGCAGGAACAGTTCTCCTGCAGGAGGTTAGAGCTGCCGTTCGGAGAGACACTGACAGCTGTCTGGTCATGAGGAACCTCAGGAAATTCAGCACATTCGAGGCTCAGTTCCCAGGGCTAAACGAGCCCCGGTGTCACTGTCAGCCTGCGTACTGGCCTGCAAGGGAGCCACATGCAGCAGAGGTGGGCAGCAGGGTAAGCGTGGGCCAGCAGCATCCACTGGTGGGAGAAGAGGCCCTGTCCTGTCAGTATCAATCAGAGTGTAGCTGTGTTTCAGCTTCACAAAAAACGAATTTAACTTTCTGAGAGTGGCTAAATGCTAAAGCTGGTTGCCTGGTGAGACTCTGGTAGGCTAACATCAGTTAGCTCAAGGCCTTTGAAATTATGTCTGCTTTGAGTCCAAAGCTGTCCAATTCTGAATTATTTTAGGAGTCTGTTTATAGCTTTTTACTATTTACTTTTACTATTACTTTCACTATTACTATTACTACTTAACTGTTTGAGTTAATACCAGTGGCCTCTCAGACCATGGTACTTTTATGAACACAAAGTTAGCTATTAACTGCTGTGATCTTTCTTATTCCTGTCAACTTCTTAATGGGGTACTTAAGTGCAGTCTAACCTTGTTTTTTGTTAACTTTTATAAGCATGCTTGCTAAATATATACTACTAGTATATAAAACTAATTTTTTATAGTAATAAAACTAGTAATAAAACTAATGTTTCCAAGTTACACAAGAAAGTTTCATCTATGCAACAGACCTCTAACTTTCTTATTTTAAAGAAAACATCATTGTGGGGTATTTTTTCCTAGGGCCTGAAGCCTGTAAAGCACATTGAGTGGTAAAAATCACTGTGGTTCTGAGGTTTGATGTGGTGACTGCTATATTAAGCATTAAAAAACATTTGTGCTGAATTGATTGTTTACCTTATAAAAGCAGCATCTTCCAGTATCTGGAAAATGCTTTAGAATGGCTTAATGAATTCGATGCCGGGTTAAATAAAAGAGATACTCCGTATTTGGTAAAAATCAACATATTTTAAAGAAATAACTTTTTGCTTTAAAATAACAGGTGTGCTGTTTTAAAATACATTGTTTTGTTACATTATATCAGGAAACTGACTCTTTTTAATAAGATTGATGCTAGATCAGAAGCAGTGTATTTGGCAGAACTGCTGTTCTTCATAAAAAGGACACTAGAGTGCAGTGTGGCATTTAAAGTGGTCTCACAGCTAAATGGCATCAGGAAGTCTGAACAGAACATTGCACACAGCCTTTTTGGTATTGTTTTATATTGTTGAGTTATACTGAAGTTTTCTGAGTGTCTAAACACAGCTCCATTCTTCTACCATCTATGGCAGAAATGAATACTGTACTAGAATACTTTTATTGACTGTTCTATTTCATATTTAACCATTTTCCCCATACAGTTTATTTGTCATATACTCTAGTAACTGTGTTTTTGCTTGCATTCAGTTAAAGATAGGTTGCAGAATCTTTCTTTTAACAGGAATATCTATTCTTTAAAGGAGTTTTGTCTGATAGACATTATCTACTATCATGTTAATGCTAAATATCATTTAGGAAGGGTACTGTTTGTGCTGTTTTACCGTAATAAATTATAACAATACCTTCATTTAGTAGAGTTTAAGAATTTTTTT